>NW_008329323.1:801686-811128 GCF_000622305.1 Nannospalax galili | reverse complement strand
ATATATATATATGCAGAACATATGTGAATGTGAATATATATGTATATATGTATATTTATATGCAGGACATATGTGACTGGTATTCACAGAGGCCAGAAGAGTGTATCATATCCTCTGAAACTGGAGTTACAGATAGTTATGAGCCATCATATGGGTGCTGGGAACTGAACCCAAATCCTCTGCATGAGCAACAAGTGCTCTTAACCACTGTCATCTCTCCAGCCCAGGAAAAGCTTTGGCCTTTGGTGTACTCACTTTTGACTGTCACTGGAAAGTCTATATACTTTGTAGTTGCCACTGCCTCAGTACAGCCATCTTCTGCAACCAGCTTCTTTGGCCTTCCAATATGAACTAAAGACCAGTGGCTCTCCAGGAATCCACAAGACCTTCAGTACCAAATTGGGACTGCAAAGGCATCCAGGTTTGAGGACTGAGCACTACTGGGTTCTCAGTCTCTCTAGTGTGAAGACAGTCATTGTAGGACAACCCAGACTGTATCATATAAACCAATCTAATAATCCCATTTTGACATTTAACATTCTAAAGTTTCTGTTTATTTATTTTTTATTTATTTTTATTTTATATGTATAAGTGTTAAGCGTGCATGTATGTGCAATGCCCACAGAGGACTGAAGAGGGTGTCAGATTCCTTGGAACTGAAGTTACATATGGTTGTTAGTCACCATGTGGGTGCTGGGAATCAAACCCTGGTCTTCTGCAAAAACAGCCAGGGTTCTTAACTGCTGAGACATCTTTTGAGCCCCCAAGTTTCTGTTTCTTTAAAGAATCCCAAGTAATCCTATATGACAGACTTATAGGTAATGTTATAATTAATTGGGGACAAGCTAGAAGCATTTGCTCTAAAATCAGGAATGAGACAAGGTTGTCTACTTTTCACTCTTACCCAGTTTAATGCTTAAATTCTTAACCCAATCAGCAAGGAAATAGCAAGAAACAAAACAGACATAAATAGGAAAGAAAGAAGTGAAATGATGACTATTTGAAAATATGATTCTATACTTTAAAGACCACAAAGAATCTGCAAAAAATCTGTTAGATCAGATAACACTTTTAGTAAAGTAGTAGGGTACAAAATATGCGCACAAAATAAGTAGCTTTCCTAAATATGAATAACGACTATGCCAAGAAAGAAACTATTGAAACAGTATCATTCCCAATAGCGTCAAAAACCATACCCAAGAAAATACCTAACCAAGGAGGTGAAGAGCCTTTATAATGAAAATTTTAAAACATTAAAGATCTTTGAAGGGACTGAATAAATGGCTCAGCGGTTAAGAGCATGGGCTGTTTTTTGCAGAAGACCCAAGTTTGAAACCCAGCACCCATTAACAACCATTTGTAACACCAGTTCCAGGGGATCTGATGCCATATTCTGTCCTCCACAGACACTGCATGATACAGGTGCACTTACATGATATGCATAAACTAAAAATCAATAAATTTTAAAAACTGAAAAAGAAAAGAAGTCAAGAAAGACAGTAGGATTTGGAAACTCATCCTATATTCAAGAGTTGGCAGACTATTATGAAAATAACTTTTTAACTAAAAGTAATCTACAGATTCCATCAACATTAACATTCCAATAACATGCTGAAGGACAGTGTCTTGAAAAATGATACTGGGAAAGTTATGTATGAACATGTAGAATAATGGAACTAGATTCCTATCTCACCTGTACAAAAATGGAATTAGATCCTTATCTTTCGCTTTGCAAAGAAATCAACTTAAATGGCTCAAAGGCCATAATAGAAGACCCAAGTAAAAACTCCTACAGGAAAACATAGGAAAAATACTTCCAGACATAGGCACAGGTAACAACTTTTTAAATATTTTATTTATTATTTTTATTTTATGTGTATGAGTGTATTGCCTGCATGTATGTGAGTACACTTGTGTCGTGCAATGTCTGTGGAGGCCAGAAGATGTTTTTGGATCCCTTGGAACTGGAGTTGTGGACAGTTGTTAGCTGCCATGTGAGTGCTGGGAACCAACCTGGGTCCTTTGCAAGAGCAGCCAGTGCTCTTAGTTACTGAGCCATCTCTTTTTTTCTCGCAGGAGAGATATTTCTTAAGTACACTGTTTACATTGTCAAAATGGCACAATTAAATCTAGTATTTTGTAGAAATAATGTGATATGAAATAAAATTTTGAAATTTATTTTTAAGAAGCTGGAGAAATATATTTTATTAGATTGCTGTTGATCGCCCCCTAGATTGCTAAGGAACTATTGGCAAATGATTACTGTGATGTGGAGAGTAGATCTTCTTTAAGGGAGTGACTGTAGATAGACTGACTAAACTTCAGTGGATGAACTTGCACCAAGGGACACCTGGATGGAAATGCTTGACTGGATATGACATAACATATATGACAGAATACTTGAAATATGGTGGGGGGGGCATGTGGAGTCAGGAGGGCAGAGGGGCTCTGAATTTGATTTAAGATGTATTATATGAAATGCACAAAAACTCAGTAACAATATTAAAAGTGAAAAACATGTTTTTTATGTGCATGAGTTTACTGCCTGCATGTTTGTAAATGCATTCATGCCATGCATGCCCATGGAGGTTAGAAGAAGGCATCAGATTCCCCTGGAACTGGAGTTACAGTTGGTTGATAGCTGCCACGTGAGTGTTGGCAATTGAACCCAGGTCCTCTGCAAGAGGACCTCTTGAAAACAAATTTAAAAATTTCATTTCATATCACATTGTTTCTACAAAATAACAGATTTAATTGTGCTATTTTGACAATGTAAACATGTACTTAAGAAATATCTCTCCTGGGAGGAAAAAGAGATGGCTCAGCAACTAAGAGCACTGGCTGCTCTTGCAGAGGACCCAGGTTTGGTTCCCAGCACTCACATGGCAGCTAACAACTGTCTGTAACTCCATTTCCAAGGGATCCAATGCCTCCTTCTTGCCTCCACAGGCATTGCATAATATGGGTGTACTCACATGCAGGCAAAACATTCATAAGCATAAAAAATAAAAATAAAAGAAATATTTATTCTGCTGGGCATAGTGGCACCTGTCTTTAAACAAGCTCTCTGGAGAGAGAGGCATGTGAATCTCTGTGAGACTGAGGCCAGTCTGGTCTACATAACAAGGTCCAGGCCAACTGGGGATGCAGGGATACTCTATCTCAAAAATATAAAACAACAACAAAGAAAAAAAAAACCCAAAAATATTCTATTTCGTGAGATCCTAGCAGACAGCATGAGAGGGGGGTGTTAGATCTCCATCAGGGTAGCAGTTCAGAGTGCCAGGTTCTGGTCTCCTTCTGGCCTACAACTAAAGAGGGCTTGACAGCCCAGGGGATTGCCTGACAGCCCCCAATCCTGCCTCCACCTGGTGGTGTGCTTCCCCTAATTGTACCATACCATCCCCCTACCTGGGATCTTGTGGGGCCCTTCCCAAGGCCCCAGGGCAGATCTGACTTTGGTAGGCTAAGGCTGAGAGCCTATCAGACAGCCTGAGGGTGTCAGTTCAGACCCACATCAGTGTAGTGGCTGGCATCTCAGCAGACCACCAGAGAGTGCCGGGTTCTAGCCCTCCTCTGACCTCCCTCTGGCATAGAGTTGACAGACAACTCACAGGACTGCCTGAGAAAGCCTGGATCCTGCCTCCACATGGTGAAAGAAGCCTGAGTGTACCTAACTGGAACCTGAATTGGGCTTCTGTGGGTACATCTGAATAGCTGATCTGAAGCCATGAGTTCCCTCCAAAATAAACCTGAGAGAACCTGAACCCTGTAGCAACCAGCTTTACATAACCAATAAAGAAAGGATCCAGGCACCCAGATAATACAAAGAGAAGCATACTTCAGCTTAATTCTCATATCAGAATCATAAACAACAAAAGAAATTCACATGCCAAAACCACAACAAAAGAATAATAAAAAACGGAATGCCAAAACACTATGTCCCCACGAAAATCCACCAATCCTGTAGAAGAATTTGACAAGGAGAAGCCCCTAGAGATAACCCAGGACACTGAATTTAAAAGAACAGTCATAACCATGATGAAGAAATTCAACAAATTTAAAGAACACACGAAGAAACAGATAAAAGAGCTAAAAGAAGATAGGGACAAACTTCTGAATGGATTTACAAAAGAGATAGAAACATTGAAGAACACTCAGGCAGAAATGAAGAAGGAAGTGCAAAATTCAATAAGTCAACTTGAAACAACAGGGGAAAGCCTCACCTCTAGAATGAATGAAATGGAAAACAGAATATCAACACTGGAGGATAAAGTTGAAGGATTGGACCACTCAAGCAAAGAATGGAATATGCAAGAGATGTGGAACACCATGAAAAGACCAAATCTATGGATCACAGGAATAGAGGAAGGAGAAGAATTTCAGGTTAATGGTGTTGGCCAGATCCTAAACAGGACTGTAGAAGAGAATTTCCCATAATTAAGGAAAGACATCCCTGTACAAATACAGGAAGCACATAGAACACCAAATAGAATCAGAAAAGAAACTCCCTACAACATATCATAGTAAAAATACTAAATGTACAGAACAAAGAGAGGATACTGAAAGAAGCAAAACAAAAAAACAAAAAAACAAAAAACAACGGATCACATAAAAAGGAAAGCCTATCAGAATTACAGCTGAATTATCAATGCAAACTATGAAAGCTAGAAGAGCCTGGACCAAGGTATTTCAAGTTCTTCATAACAATAGATACCAGCCCAGAATATGACACCCAGCAAAAATAACTATTACTGTTCAGGGGGAAAGAAAAGTCTTCCATGATACAAATAGCCTGAAAGAATACATGTCCACAAAACTAGCCCTTCAAAGAATACTTGAAGCAATACAGAGAGCAGAGAGAAAAACAACTGTACCCCAGGGGCAACTAAAGAAAATAAACAAAGACATAATCTAGGAAACACAAAATTACAAAGAGAACACAAAGAGCAATTAAAATGACGGCAACCAATACACACCTTTCAATAATAACCTTAAATATCAATGGACTGAACTCCCCAGTCAAAAGACACAGGCTAAGCAAATGGATTAAGAAACAAAATCCATCTCTTTGCTGTCTGCAAAAAACCCATCTCATCTTCAAGGACAGGCATTACCAAGTGAAATAATGGAAAAGAATATTCCAAGCAAATGGCACTAAGAAACAAGCAGCAGTTGCAATTCTAGTATTTGACAAAATAGACTTCAAAGTAAACCTAATCAGAAGAGATAAGGAGGGTCACTTCATTTTGATCAAAGAAACAATTAACCAAGAAGGTATTACAATCCTGAATATATATGCACCAAACTCGTATATGGTCAAATTCATAAAAACAACATGACAGGACTTTAAGACACAGATTAACCCCAACTCAGTAATAGTGAGGGACTTCAATACCCCACTGTCTCCATTACACAGGTCAACTGGACAAAGAATAAACAGAGAGATGTCTGAATTAAATATCATACACCAAATGTACCTAACAGACATTTTTTTCATTAAACTACCCAAAGACCAAAGAATACACTCTCTACTCAACACTTCATGGAACTTTTTCAAAAATTGACCATATACTGGTCCACAAAACAAACCTCAACCAATACAAGAATATTGAATTCATTCCATGTATTCTATTGGACCACAAAGCAATAAAGCTCAAAACCGACACTGGACAAAGCTCTAGTCACTACACGAACTCATGGCAATTGAACAACATACTCCTAAACAATGAGTGGGTCAAAGGAGAAATTAAGAAAGAAATAAAAGAATTCCTGAAATTCAATGTAAAGGACAATACAACACAACACAACCTCTGGGACAGTTTAAAGGCAGTCCTAAGAGGGGATTTTATAACTCTAAGTGCCTACATTAAAAAATTAGAAAGCACCCAAATAAATGACAACATTGCACCTCAATACACCTGAAAAGCAACAAGAAATGAAACCCAAACCCATCAGACAAGAAGAAATAACAAAATCAGAGCAGAAATTAAGGAATAGAAACAAATAAAACAATACAAAGAATCAATGAATTTAAGAGCTGGTTCTTTGAAAAGCTAAACAAGATAGACAGACCCTTAGCCCAGTTAACCAAAAGAAAGAGAAAATCCAAATCAACAAACTCAAAGATGAAAGGGGAAATATCACAAAAGACACCCAAAAGATCCAGGCCATTATAAGGGAATATTTTTAAAACCTATCCTCTATTAAATCTGAAAGTCTAAAAGAAATGGATGAATATCTGAAATCATGTGTACCTCCAAAGTTAAACCAAGAAGAGATCAACAGTTTAAACAGAACTATAACATATAAGGAAATTGAAACAGTAATACAAAGCCTCCCAACTGAAAAAAGCCCAGGCCCAGATGGATTTACAGGAGAATTCTACCAGACATTTAAAGAAGGCCTCCAACCAATACTACTTAAATTATTCAAATGATAGAAACAGAGGGACAACTCCCAAATTCCTTCTATGATGCCAGAATCACTCTAATACCCAAACCAGGTAAAGACACAACCAAAAGAGTAAACTACATACCCGTATCTAGACCCCATATCCTTAATGAACATAAATGTAAAAATTCTCAACAAAGTATTTGCAAATCCCATACAGACATATCAAAATGACAATTCACCATGATCAAGTTGGCTTTCTTCCAGAGATGCGGGGATAGTTCAGCATACATAAGTGTAATAAATCATATAAGTGGACTTAAAGACAAAAATCACATGTTCATCTCAATAGATGCAGAAAAGGCTTTTGACAAAATTCAGCATGCATTCATGATAAAAATCCTAGAGGGAATTGGCCTGGAGGGAACATACCTCAACATAATTAAAGCTATATACAACAAACCCACAGCCAATATCATTCTAAATGGAGAAAAACTTGAACCATTCCCATTAAAATCAGGAACCAGACAAGGATGTCTACTAGCTCCACTCCTTTTCAGCATAGTGTTTGAAAATCTTGCTAGAGCAATAAGACAGAAGAAGGAAATTAAAGGAGTACTAATTAGAAAAAAAGAGGTTAAACTATCACTTTTTGCAGATGATATGATACTATACCTAAGAGATCCCAAAAGTTCCACCAGAAAACTACTAGAACTGATCAACATTTTCAGTGTAGTGGCAGGTTATAAAATAAATCTACAATAAATCTGATGAAAGACACCAAAGAGCTCTACAATGAAAATTTTAAATCATTAAAGAAAGAGATTGAGGAAGACACCAGGAGATGGAAGGGCCTCCCATGTTCATGGATTGGAAGACTTAATATTGTTAAAATGACCATCATATCAAAAGCAATATATAGGTTCAATACAATCCCAATCAAAATCCCCATGACACACTTCACAAAATTAGAAAAATCCATCCTTAAATTCATATGGAGGCACAAAAGACCCCAGATAGCCAAAGCAACCCTGAGCACAAAGAGCAATGCTGGGGAGATTAGTATACCAGATCTCAAAGTATACTACAGAGCCATAGTCATAAAAACAGAACAATACACCTGCAAAAACAGATACATAGATCAGTGGAGCATCACTGAAGATCCCAACGTGAGCACACGCAATTTCAGCCACCTGGTATTTGACAAAGAAGCCAAAAATACACACTGGAGGAAACACAGCATCTTCAACAGAAGGTTCTGGGAAAAACTGGGTCTCCACATGTAGAAGGATGAAATTAGATCCATATCTGCCACCCTGTATAAAAGTCAACTCCAAGTGGATCAAAGACCTCAATGTGAAACTGGAAACTCTGAAACTATTAGAAGAAAATATTGGCAGTAACTTACATGATATAGATATGGGAAAGGATTTTCTAAATCAGACAGAAGTTGCTCAGGAATTAAGTGGGACCTCATTAAACTAAAAAGCTTCTGTACAGTGAAAGAAACAATCAAAAAAGTGAAGAGAAAACCAACAGAATGAAAAAAAAACTTCACCAGTGACACATCTGACAGAGGTTTAACATCCAGAATATATAAAGAACTCAAAAAGCAAAGAAGTGAGAATCCAAATGACCCAATTAAAAGATGGGCTAAAGATCTAAATAGAGAGCTCTCAAAGGAAGAAATAAAGATGGCTAAGAAACATCACAAAAAGTGTTCGATGTCATTAGTAATTAGAGAAATGCAAATTAAAACCACCCTAAGGTATCATCTTACCCCAATCAGACTGGGTAGGATCAAGAAAACAAATGATACCAAATGCTGGGGAGGATGTGGAGAAAGGGGAACGCTCATTCACTGCTGGTAGGATTGAAAACTCATGCAACCTCTATGGAAAAGAGTGTGGAGAACTCTTAAAAAACTAAAAATGAACTTATCATATGACCCAATTATACCACTCCTTGGCATATACCCAAAGGACTCATCCTATTGTAGAGATACTTGTACAACCATGTTTGTTGCTGATCTTTTCACAATAGCTAAGCAATGGAGGCAACCTAAGTGTCCCTCAACTGATGAGTGATTAACAAAAATGTGGTATATTTACACAATGGCATTCTATTCAGCAGTAAGAAAGATGAAATAATGAAATTTGCAGGTAAATGGATGGATCTAGAAACTGTTTTACTAAGTGAAGTAACACAGACTCAGAAAGACAAATGATGTATGTTTTCCCTTATGTGGCTTCTAGCACCAAATCCTTTTAGATTCCAGGTCCTTTTAATAAGATGATGCTATACAGCAGTCCTTCTGTATGAAATAACTACCATCATCATAACTACGGCTGAGCCTGATCATTAAACATAGTCACAATTGGGCTTGTTGATGGTTGTGCTCATTCATTAAAGGAGTGCCACATAGGGTCACTGGACCCTCACCTGAGTATCCAGTCACTCTTCCCAGCCAACTAGTCCGGCTTTGAAAGACAAAAGAAAAATGAGTAAGAACCCAATAGAGGGATGCTTTTGGAAGCCTTTGTCAAGAAACTCCAATGGACTCTCACATGAACATTTGAAAATTGCCCTGTTCTGACATTTTCTAGTTCCCTGTCTAGAACTTGTAATGCTGCTTACTCTTGCCTTACTTCTTCACATCTCCTATTCATGATTTAAGGACTTTCTTTTCCCTAAGGTTACCTCTTCAGAGGGGGGACTGTTGGAGGGGAGGGACTGGGCATGGATTTGATCAAAACACCTTATATGCATGTATGAAATTCTCAATAAAGTTTTTTAAAAGTTTAAAAAAATATATTCTATTTCACCCCATTTTCACACTCCCCTTCACTGCTATTCCATCCTTACAAATAGGCACCTGCTACTTGCATATCTTTTTTAAAATACAGATTTCACATGCAAAAGATAAAATGTGGCATGTCTTTGTAAGTGCGATGTGTTTCATTTATCTAGTTCCATTCATTTTCTTTCAAATGACCCTTCCTTCCTTCCTTCCTTCCTTCCTTCCTTCCTTCCTTCCTTCCTTCCTTCC
>NW_008329323.1:800512-801647 GCF_000622305.1 Nannospalax galili | reverse complement strand
TTCTTTCTTTCTTTCTTTCTTTCTTTCTTTCTTTCTTTCCTTCTTTTTTTTGAGACAAGATCTCCCTGTAGCCCCAACTGGCCTGGAACTCACTATGTAGACCAGGCAGGCCTTGAACTCAAAGACATCCACCTACCTATACCTTCGGAATGTTGGGACATGCTGTCCAGGCCTCCATCTGCACCTCCCCCGCAGTGACCTTTTGGGCCTCGTGGTTCCACATTCTCAGAGTTGTTTACCAGCTCATTTTCCAGTATCAGGTCCTGAGAACACCATGACCTGGCACTGACCCTGCGATCATGCCTCGGCTCAGCTGCCTTCTGGGCTAGGGTATAAAAGCAACCTGGGGCCGAGAAATAAAGGCTTCTTCTGCTACACTAAAAGTGTGATTGTCTCTTCAATCCGAACGTCCTCGCTCAGAGATCAGCTTCGTGCCTCGCAGGAGTGGCAATTGGAGGCCCCACCGAGATCTGAGAAAGAGAGGTAAGCGGACAGGGTCGTCCCAGGCCGGCAGGGACGTATTGGGGATTTACCATGGGAACTTCACATAGTAAAAGGGAGCTACAGCTCCAACTTAAAGACTCTTAGAGGAACAAGGAACTGCAGTTAAAGCAGACATTAGAGACATTTATTAGCACTATAGAAGAAGCCAGCCCCTGGTTCCTGACTGGAGGGTGTTTAAATATACATGATTGGGAACAAGTAAAGCTAGATTGTCAAAGACAATTGCAGAGAGATGGTCCTGATACTTTCCTGATCACTACATTTTCCTTGTGGCACCTGGTTAAGGACGCTTTGTTAACTGATAAAGTGAAACTAAAACTGAAACTTGAAGCTGCGAAAGAAGTTTTAGAAGAAATTCAGAAGGAGGAAACTTGCCTAGCTCCTTGGAGTCTATTGGGGCCCCTGAGAAGATTGAGAGAGCATGTTGGGGTATACCCTTTGCTTGAATGAGATCCGTTAAGGTGGATCTTTGTGACAGTGACAGCCCTGAAAACAGTAATATTTCTGAGGATGATAGGGAGGAGGAGGTGCTCTGTAGGGAGATACGGGAGTTAGAAAAAAGATTAAAAAGATGCAAGGTGAGAGAAAGGGCTAAACGTCGGCCTCCTTCCGCTCCGCCAATGGAGGAATG
>NW_008329323.1:786932-800416 GCF_000622305.1 Nannospalax galili | reverse complement strand
TAAAAGCCCTTAAGGAAGCCATATCAGCTTATGGAGGTCCAGGCTCTTCCCACAAATATATACGGTCCTTTACCCTCCGGATCGATGGGGTTGATTTTGGGAAGGAGCAGTACCATTCTTAAGGGAATACAAGTACATCCTGGTGTAATTGATTCTGATTATGAAGGGGAAAAGGTAAAAAATGTTATAGCATTGCTTACTTGTCTTTGGAAAAAATTTCTAGTTAAATGCTATGGCATGTGTGCTACCCCCTTTCCTTTTCGTGTTGTGGAATTCTACTAATGAGGATGTGGGGAGTTCTCTTAATTGTTCTAGAAATTGTATGGTGAGCAACTGCTGGGACCGATACAGTGATTGTCCGGATACCTGCAATGATTCCTTTGCCAGTACGAGAAGATCGGTAAAGATCAGAATTGATACTATACCGGGAGAAGCATGACTTTGGAATCACCGCGGCAGTCGTAACCATCATAGCAGTCTCCTCCACTGCCGCTGCAGTCACCGGAATCGCATTGTCTCAAACGGTGGCAATAGCTGAGACAGTGGACAAGCTATGGAAACACGTCAGCGAACACATCCAATTTGAACCGCTTAATATAAATCATCAGACTGCATTATTGCAGGAGCAAGTGGATGCCTTATGGCTAATACAAGTGACTTGCTCACATTTTTTCCATTCTATCTGTGTAACCGCGGGTACAGTTAGAAATGCTTCAGCTATGGTGCAACAGTTAAATAAGTATATGACTGGTACTTGAAATTTAACTTTCCTTAACTTCACATCGCTATTAGCTCAACAAATTGTTCATATTAATCAGACTCGGGTACCCCCTGTATCCGCTGAAGGGTGGTGGAATACTATGGCTCAATTGGGGGGTTGGATCCATCGGTGGGTGGGGTCATTGTCGCTAACCATTCTTGGGTTTAGTGCCATAGTCGTTGGGCTCTGGGTCCTTTGCCGACAGATGAGATTTACGAGGCCTCAACAGATGGGCACTCAACAAGTCCTGTTAAGCTTGTCATCTGGTAATCCAGATGTACCTCAGGTCTGGCTGCAAATGCTATACAAACACTGAAGATGCCTCCGTAGATGGGTAACTTCCACGGAGAGGGCACCCGCCTAAGACAGGGATGAGGCCTCCCAATGACAGGTAAGGGATGACCCCTCTGGAACGACCTAAGACAGGGGGATCTTCCATTATATAAAGGAAAAGGGGTGACCGGAATGCTGGGATTAAAGGCATGTGCCACCACACCTGGCCTACATTTTTCTTTATAGCCAAATAAAATTTGACACACAGATGTGCCATATTTTCACCCTACTAACGGACATGTGGGAGGTTGCATAACTTGGCTTTGTGAATAATGCCACAGTAAACACAGATGTGCGGCTGTCTTGGCTGTGTGCTGATGGACAGCCCTTCTGTACATACCCAAGAGCAGCATTACTGGGACATATGGTAGTTCTTGTTTTAAAAAAATATATTCTATTTGTTAATAATTTTTATTTTATGTGTATCAGTGTATTGCCTGCATTGTGTGTAAGTGTACCTGTGTCATGCAATTCCCACAGAAGTCAGAAAAATGTGTCAAATTCTCTGGAACTGGTTAAAAACCTTTGTTAGCTTCCATGTGGGTGATGGGAATCAAAACCAGATCCTCTGCAAGAGCACCTAGTTCTTTTTTTTCTTCTTTTTCCTTCTTCTTTCCTTCTTTCTTCCTCCATCCCTCCTCCCCTCCCTCCCTTCTTTCTTTCTTTCTTTCTTTCTTTCTTTCTTTCTTTCTTTCTTCTTTCTTTCTTCTTTCACTGTGCAACTTGGTTCAGTGCCAGCAGCCTACAGGTACAGAGGTCAGCCTACAGGCACAGAGGTTTGGAGCCACTGATTGCTCAAGCATGGGTACTATGAGAGGCCCAGGGTGACAGGCCTGCCATAAATCCAAACCCATGTGTCAGCCAGTGCTCTTAAGCACTGAGCCATCTCACTTGTCGTTTTTGAGACAGCGTCTCTCTGTAGCTCCAGCTGAACTGGAACTCACTATGTAGATCAGGTTGTCCTTGATCTCTTGAGTGCTGGGACTAATGTGTGTAACACACCCGGTGATAGTTTTGTTTTTAAGTTTATTTATTTATTTTTAAGGATACTCTACACTGTTTTCCACAGTTGCTGAACTAACTTGCATCCCTATCAAGTGTGTATATTATTTCCTTTTCTCTTCATTCTCATTAGCATTTGATATTTGTTTTCTTTTTAATAGATTTATTATTTTGCTTTATTTATCTATATGTGTGTGTGTCTATGTGTGTGCATGCACATGTGAGTACAGGTGCCTCTGGAGGTTAGAAGAGGGTGTTGCATCCCTTAGAGATGGAGTCATAGGTGGCTGTGAACTGCCCAACATGGGTGCTGGGAGCCAAACTCAGGTTTTCTTAATCTCGGAGCAATCTATCCAGCCCCTTAACAAATTTTTATAAAGGGCACTAGTGGGTCAATCCACTGCCTAGGTGTTTGCAAACAACAAATCTAAGTCTAAAATGTATTAATTCAACAAGTCCACAGAGTATAAGAGCTGGGGAAGCATTGCTTCCTCTACTTAGATTGGAAAGAATGTCTCAGATGTCCCAGGGCCCAGGCAGAGTCTTGAGGCAGTGGTGGAGGGAATGGAGGGTGGTGAGTAGGGGGTGGGGGAGCCATCAATGAGAGGCCCCAGTAGTGCAAAGCCCAGAGCTTCTGCAGAGAGGCTGTAGCTAAGGGGAGTCCTGAGAGTGAGCCATCTCTGAGGCCCGAGAAGTGTAGAACCACCAACACGTAGTGCAGGCCTGGGATGGACAAAGGAACCTGAGTTCACTGCATGAGTACCAGCACTGGTTTTGCCTGTCAAAACGTTTGAAGCTGGGCTCCCCTGTTATTGTGGGTACCATCCTTGCCCCAGTGTCTTAAAGAGATTGCATGTAGGTAATCAAGACTGTAATAGTCCTTTATCTATAGGATAGATATTTGCTATTAATATTTCAGTTGCTGTGTCATCTAGAAGTATTAAATAGAAATCTCCAGAAGTAATTTTACATTTACTAATTATAAATGTAAAAATGTGTGTTCTGAGTTACATGATGAAATCTGGTACAATTGCAATCCATCATTCATCACCCTTCACCCTATCACATAGTCACTGTATCATCTCACACTGTTTAAACATCGTTTTTTAGAGAACGATGAGGAGTTGGAGAGATAGCTCAGTAGTTAAGAACACTTGGTGTCTTTCAGAGGACCCAAGTTCAATTCACAGCATCCATGTCAGACAGCTCACAACTGCTAGCCCCAGGGGATCCAATGCCCCCTTCTGGCCTTTGTAGTCAACTGCACTCAAGAGCACATCCCACTCTACACACACACACACACACACACACACACACACACACACACACACAATTTAAAAAATAAAACAAAATCTTTAAAAGAAGAAAGATGAGTAAATGATATGATATAGTGAGAATGAGGCCATGTTCACAGCACTGTTACCATAGCTTATTGGTAAATTGCTGGGGTTTTTTTTTTTTTAATTAGGTATGCTACTATCTTACCTATTGTTCATATGCTCAATTTGTAAACTAAAATTTGTCAGAGCATAGTATATATGGAGTTAAATATGTATTAGTGATTTTCTGTTGTTGTGATAAAACACCGTGACCAAGGCAAGTTATACACTTTATTTTGGCTTAAGGTTCCAGAGGTCCATAGTGGTGGAGAGGTGGCTGGAACAGAAAGCTGAGAGATCACATTTTCAAGCACACACAGGAAGCAGAAAGAGCAACTGGAAGTGTGATGAGGGTATGGACTCTCAAAACCTGCCCCAGTGACATGCTTCCTCCAGCAAGGCTACACCTCCTAAAGATTCCATGACCTTCTCCAAACAATGCAGCTAACTGACCTAGTATTCAAATACTTAAGCCTATGGGGGACACTTCTCATTTAAACTCTCACACTATGATTTCAGACATTTACTTTAGATATTAGAACATATCCTCTTCAAACAACAGCACATTAATCATTTATTTTTAATTTTATTATGACATAGAGAGACACAGCACTCATGTCAGACAGACCATCTAGCTTATACCATCAGGACAATGGGGACAGGGTAGCAGTTAGATGGAGACTGTCTAGTTTGACCAGATGATGCTCAATTCGTACAATGACCAAGAGAAGCCACGCTTTTTTTCGGGGGGGGGTCTTTTTGAGACAGGGTCTCCCTGTAGCTCCAGATGTCCTGGAACTCACTATGTAGACCACACTGGCCTTGAACTCACAGAGATCCGCCGGCCTCTGCCTCCCGAGTGCTGGGATCAAAGGCGTGCACCACCACACCCAGCTGAGAAGCCACTCTTATAGTGCTCTACATTGCCTTGATATTTGAAAGTTTTCCAACTGCCTTTACCTAAGTATGTAATTTTGGCTTTCCACTTTGGTCTCCCCAAGCTCCTGTTTCCCCTGTTATGTTGTTTTGACCTCAAGGGGCTGAAGTCACCACTCTTCAACATGGCTCCCTAAAGACTGGAAGTACCTCATGCTTGGCAGAGGCTGAAAATTGTCTTGGGAAGGAGAGGTGGCAGGGAGCTTTTGTTATGTTCTGGAAGAAGCAATCAAGAGTCCTGGTCCCCAAATGTGCACTGAAGTCCTTCTGTGTTCTCTAGATGCTGAGTGCAGCTCTTACACGATGGATTTCTGAAGAGGTCCATGGGAATGGCTTGTAGGAAAGAGCATAAGGGTCATAGAATCACTTCAAGGTACCCCATGTTCTGGTCCCTGAACCTTCCTGTGGGTCTCGCATTCAAGCCTCAAGCAGAAGAACTTCCTTTACTGTTTTACTCTGGCCACTTTATGGAAGAAACAGCTTAGATAATAAGAGACCAGGAGGCAGAGAATAAAAAGGTACAAAGGGAGTAACTTTTGGAGAGTGACACAGCCTGGTGTTGGGATGTAGGGCTGGACACAGAACAGTCATCCAGCTTGGGAGGCTTCCTGGGTTCCCCCCCCCGCAGGGTGCTTTGTCATTCAGCTAACCTAGGTGCTAACTTAAATGCTAAGGTAAAGGTTTTCGGTAAGTGGTGATCCTGATCCACAAGGGAAATGTGGATGTGTCTGTAAACATTTTCTGTGTGTGTTTACAGTGTGTGTGTGTGTGTGTGTGTGTGTGACAGAGAGAGACAGAGAGACAGAGACAGAGACGAAGAGATTGATTTAATGAAATCTTGTGGCTGAAACCCAAAGATGAGATGCTGCTACATCTTATACAATGGTCAAGACATCCTCTACCACAAGAAAGTGTCAGCACCCCCACTCCCATGTCATGACTGTTAAGGTTAAGGAATCCTGATGCAGTTGTACCTGGCCTCCACTGTTCTGTTCCTGCTTTTCTAACACTGGATCATACAGAACAGTTTCAAATATGTATGATTTTAATGTACCCAAGTAGAATTACGTTACAGAGTTCACTGCATTTTTGCTTTATTTATTCAGCATCATTAGTAAGAATTGCTATGTGTAGTTCTAATTCTTAGCAGAGGATCCACTGTCTGCTTTTACTTCATCAAGGAGTTATTTTAAACTCCCTCACTAAAATAAATGCTACAGGAAATATTCTATTACATGTTTACTCACAAACAGGCTTCAATAACTATTGTAGATACTTGGGAGCAAGTCTGCTTGTCAAAGTGAAATTTTATCTTATTTTAGCATTTGTTTATTTAGTGTGCATGAGTGTATGAGGTGCATGCCATTGTATGTGTACTGAGGAGGTCAGAAGGCATCTTTTCTCTCCTTCCACCATGTGGGTCCTGGTGACTGAACTCAGGCTGTTAAGCTTGGCAGCAAATAGTTTAACACTGAGCCATCTCACTGATCTGAGTCTATTTACAATATTAATTCCCACTTTCTGCACTCCCAGCAGCAAGGTTTGAGGATTTCTTTTTTAAGTTAATTAATCTTTAAGTGTATGAGTGTTTTGCCCTCATGTATGTAAGTACACCCATATGTACAATACCCACTGAGGCCAGAAGAAGGTGTCACACCCCCTAGGCCTCCATTTACAGCTGATTCAGTGGAATTCCACACAAAATTTCATTAGGGATGTAGTTTGCAGAAGTGACATCGTATTAGATCACCCACTCAAGGCTGTAAACTGTGTGCTTAGGTGATCTTTTACATTTTCATTAACAAACTTTTCCTCTAGATAAATGTTGCCATTTTTCCATAAATACATATATATTATATAGAAGATGCTTCCCAATATCAGGTGATGTCCATTGGGTCTCTGAAATCATTTCTCTATATCCAAGAGTACTTTTTTCCTAATGACATGAGGGAGGTATTTTTTCAATTAAATAGTATATTTTCCCAGACTGAATAAAGAATAGATAAAAGCACATAGACAGTTCAGACATTTGATGTATTTGCAAAAACATTAAGTGATTTAAAACACTCTCCATTTTAATTTCTAACATGGTAAAAAGCTGTAGTTAAAACAACTTAAATGCCTCTTAGGGTCCTAAATTGTTATTGAGCATAAAGGAAGATGTAGACCAAAACATTCAACAGTCATTTCTATTTTTGTATTTCTTTTGTGATGGAAATTGCTTGCTTTCATCTAAATGGTATCACTGAAAGAAGATGATTGATGTAAATCTGTGAGGAACATAGTACTTTCTTCCAGCTGATCTCCTTGGTAGCATTGTGCTGCCCTTTCACTATTCTAGCCTGTTGCACCTCGAGTCTCTCACTACTTCCAGGTGATGAACCTGACTCATCCCTTCTAGTCCCTATGTAACATTTCATTTTCTTGTCTTCTAGCACTATGTATGACATTTAGTTTTATGTGAAAGGACAGCAGAGACAGTGAGTATCCTTGGCTTAATCCTAAAATAATGCATTTTTCCATTTAGTCTCACGTGCTAGTTTCATTGTGTATGTACTTAACTGAGGAAAGGACTTCCCCTTTAATCTTATGCTTTGAAGACATAATTAAGACTATTAATATAAACCGATTTTTATTTTTTAAGCAGAGTCAATGTAGATTTATTGAAGAAAAGTGGGAAAGAACTCCCAAGAGAGGGAGGGGCTCCAAGGGAGGAATATCCTAAATTGCATTTTAGAAAAGGTATTTATGCAGAGATTGAAATCATCACATGATATTTCTGTTGAATTGGTTTGTGTAATGAGTCCTATGATTGGGTTTCTCATACTGAATTGTCCTTGTCATTCAAAAGACAAACCAATACCACTCTACCACAAAACTTTAAGTATGCCTCTTTCATTAACTAGGTTATGTTTTACTGTGCATTTTAAAATGGGCATGCCTGGTGAAGTAGTCATATCATTTTCTCTTCATACAAACATTCTTTTTAAAGATTTACTTTATTATTTTTAATTATATGTATGTGTGTGGGTCTGTGCACATGAGTGCTGGTGCCCTTGGAAGCCCAAAGCATTTAATCACCTGGAACTGGTGGTTGTGAGCAGCCTGATGAAGGTGCTAGAAATTGAACCAGGGTCCCCTGCAAGAGTAGTATGTGCACCTAACTGCTGAGCCATCACACTAGCCCCCACCCATAAACACTCTTGAATTAGCATAATGAAAGAATCTGGGAGTTTTCTCATCCCTTCACATTTTTGAAGAATATGAATAAGATACTAATCAATGGATTCTTCAGATCCTAGTAGAACTCATTTGTAAGCCTACTGGGGACATAATTTGAGGGAGAGAAAGCCTTGGAATAGCATTTCAGTTTCTTGAGACATTATTTGGGTCTCCAGGATCCTTTATATTCTACTATATTTGGAATTTTGTGTTCCTTGGAGAACTTATTTATCTTCTGTCTAAAAATTAATAGATCATAATTATATGAATATTCTTATTTATTTTAAAGTATCTAGGATTTTTGTCATTATTTCCCATTATTTATTTTGTGTTTTACTATGGGCACATTTCCCTTCTTATTCCTCTACTGTTTCTTTTCAATACTTTTATTTAAATTTATAAAAAAGATTTATTTATGTTATTTTTAATCACATGTATGTGTATTGTGTGTCTATGTGTGTATATGTGTGCCCAAGGGATGCTAGAGGCAGCTGATCCTTTGGCACTGGAGGCACAGGCAGTTATGAACCACCCAATGTGGCTGCTAAAAGCCAAACTTGGATCCTCTGTAAGAGCAGTATGTGCTCTTAACTGCTGAGTCATCTCTCCAGAGCCACCCCCCCACATATATTTTGTATCCTATCCCTTGGAATTTGTTTGAATATTTTTTTTTTCAGAACGTTTTCACTATGTAGGTCTTGGCTGGCCTGGAACTTGCTTATGTAGACCAGGTTGGCCTTGAACACATAGAGATCTGCATTCTTTTGCCTCCTGAGTGCTGGATTAAAGGCATGAGCCATCACACCCAGCTTCCCATAGGATTTGAAAAGCTATTCCTTCCCTATAATTTACGTTACTGCACTATAATCTATGCAATTATGCTTTGGAATTGGAATTTTTGATGTCATAAAGAAATCAACTCATAAAATAAGTATGTTTTTTTAAAAAATGTTTATTCTTTATTTCAAAGCATATAAATATACCCAAATTCTACTTTCTTGATATTAACTGCATGACAAATTAAGCTTCTGAACTCTATATTAGTAGCTCCAATTCTTATGTGTCTATATATTATTGAGTTACCTATTTCTGTTAGTGTCTCACTAAAGTTGTATTGGTGACTTATTCCAATATTTTAGGGACAAATATAGAATATTTTAGGGATTAATACAGATTTATGATTGTGTGCTGGCTGTTAGAACGCTCTTTTACCCAGTAAACACATTATCTTGTCTTTGGGAGTATGTGACTTAAATTTTTAGTGTTTCAAAAGTATGAACATTTTTCTTCTTGTCTAAAACAATTAGAATGCACTTAAATGTTAATGATTAAGTTGATTATTCTTCAAAATACTTGTTCAACTGAATGTTGCATCTTCTGGATTTGCCTTATTTTTTCCTAATGTGCCTGCTCCTCCATTTTCTTTATGAGTATTCTAACTTCTCATGTTTCAGTTGTTAGAGTTTTGAATAACAGTCAGGTTTCTGCACCCGTTTTGACATTAACCCACTATTCAGTGAAATGTCCACTTCATTCTGGTGCAAATGTCCTAAGCTTGCTTCTATGTCTAGTCCATAAAGCAGTTATTTGTTCAAGGAACTCTAGTTCTTTTCAAGAATATATGCACAACATGGTCATTGCATTTACTTTTTAGTAAGAATATTTTCTTGGGGCTGGAAAAAATGCTCATTTGTTAAGAGCATTTGCTGCTCTTGCAGAGGACTTGAGTTTGGCTTCCAGCACCCACATTAGGTGGTTCACAACCACCTGTAACTCCAGCTCCAGGGACTCCAACACCCCCTTCTGGACTGCATTCACATGTGTAGACCTACACACAGACATGTACATATACACATAAGAAAGAATGCTGACTAAACTTTCAAGTGATGAATATTGCTTGGCATATATTTGTCCATTCTTTATTTTCAGAAATCCCTATAGTTTCTTTAGAATAGAAAAATATGATGGCAGAAGTGAGTACCCAAAATGGAATTAAAATAAATGTGGTTTAGCTAAATAATAAATAAATAAACATAGACTATCAGGAAGAACAAAACTTAAAAGAAAAACTATGTAAGTATATGTTTACTACAACATAGAAAATGTGAAAATCAGATCCTGGTCATCCATGCTTGTCTCTAGGCTCTTTCATTTATTTCGTCAGTATTTAATGAAAAATCCAATTAGTACCCAAATTCTGCATTAAGAACTTGATATGTCACTTTCATATTCTATTTATTCCAATGCTGAGTAGGAATTGTTGTTACAGAGGCGGAGATGAGACCCAGAAATATTCAGTAAGTTGTTAAAAACATGAAACCTTTAAACTGCTGCTGGATCAGCACCAGAACCTGAGTTTTCACCAATGTATCTCTTATCTCATCAGCTACAGAAGCCATGCCATGTCAGAACGATAGCACCGGGTCAGAATTTATCCTCTTCGGTTTCTCAGCCTTCCCGCAGCAGATGCTGCCTGCTCTCTTCCTGTTGTACCTGCTGATGTATCTGTTCACACTGCTAGGAAACCTGCTCATCACGGGTGCTGTCTGGACAGAACACAGACTCCACACCCCTATGTATCTCTTCCTGTTTGCCCTCTCCATCTCTGAGATTCTCTTCACTGTCGTCATCACCCCTCGTATGCTGTGTGATATGTTGTCTACCCACCGCTCCATCACCTTTATAGCCTGTGCTAACCAGCTGTTTTTCTCCTTCACATTTGGCTACACCCATTCCTTCTTGCTCATGGTCATGGGTTATGACCGCTATGTGGCCATCTGCCAACCCCTGCGTTACCATGTACTCATGAGTCTCCAAGGCTGTGCCCGTCTTGTGGCCTGGTCTTGGGCTGGCGGCTCACTCATTGGGATGATAGTGACACTAATAATTTTCCACCTCACCTTCTGTGGATCTAATGTGATCCACCACTTTCTCTGCTATGTATTCTCCCTCTTAAAGTTGGCCTGTGGAGCGAGTACAGCTTTTGTCACCATTGGTGTGATCCTGGTGTGTGTCACACCCCTGATAGGTTGCCTGGTCTTCATTGCCTTTTCCTATGTGTTCATTGTAGCTGCCATCTTGAGAATTCCCTCTACTGAGGGTCGGCAGAAGACATTCTCCACATGTGCATCCCATCTCACTGTGGTGGTTGTGCACTATGGTTTTGCCTCCATCATCTACCTCAAGTCCAGGGGACCCCATTCTCTATACACTGATACCCTCATGTCCACCACTTATACAGTCCTCACTCCCTTCCTTAGTCCAATTATTTTCAGCCTACGGAATAAGGAGCTGAAGAATGTCATAAATAAAAGCTTCTACAGGAATTTTTCTCAACAAAATTCCTAATGGTCAGTTTTGTTATTGTAAACTAGGATAGTGGGATGCAGCTTTCCCTGGGACTGTTGAAATGATTCATCTACAGACATTTGTGTTTGGCCCATACCAGTGATTTGCTTTCCACACTTATTCCTTAGGCTCAAGCAGCTGTGGTCTCCTTGTGATCTGGTGTGATGATCTTTTTGTAGGATAGTGTCATCCAACTCCATGCATTCATGTATTTTATTTGCTCATTCATATATTTCCTATGTTTGTATGAGTGCTTAAACTTTTTGGTGTTGGATATAGTGTACACTTTGAGTTAATTCCTTGACATTTTTCAGCAGATATTCTCCAAGTATGACACGAAGACCCCTCTGTGTCTATTGCTCCCTGTTCATAGGTCCCTAAGTTCTTTAATTTTCAATTACATGTGAAGGTGTGTTTTTATTTCATGCTTCACGCCTAAAGATTGACAATGACTGATGAAAAACAAGTCATGTGTGTGAGCTTGTATATGATATTCATGCCTGCGATATGTAAATTCATGAGGGCAGGGAAATCATGGTACTCATACACCTGCTCATGTACATGGTTCAGATTGAATGACAACTGTCAACATAACTGTCTATTTCACTGCTAACATAGCAATAATAAAAAAGTGTATTTTTTTCAGAAAGGTAGGGAATCTAAGGACACAAAAATAGCAGTAATGAGAGGGCCCCTTCTTAGTTATACGCTGTGCCTTCTAGTTGTGTCCTGACTTACAAGAATGAGTGATTAAGCTGTCTTTGTCTTTTAATTTTTAAATTTATTATTATTATTATTATTGTGTATATTTATAGACATGATGGTGAGTATACATGCCATGACACCCTTGT
Source organism: Nannospalax galili (assembly GCF_000622305.1). NCBI lineage: Eukaryota > Metazoa > Chordata > Mammalia > Rodentia > Spalacidae > Nannospalax > Nannospalax galili. The sequence continues at coordinate 788,585 of NW_008329323.1, read as the reverse complement.
GAACATCAGAGAAGAACTATGTGGAATCAGTTCTTTCCTTCCACCTTTAAGTGGGATCCAGGGAACAAAGTCAAGTCATCAGGCTTGTGGTCCAAGTGTCTTTATCTGCTGAGCCCTGTCACCACCCTGTTTGATTTTATTTACTTGTTTATTCATTTAGTTAAGTTTGTTCTTTGACATTTTCATACATATATAAAATGCAGTATAATTACTCTCACCTCCCACCTCTCTCAACCCCGCCTCCTCCCTATAAATGCCTTTCCCATGTTCATGTATTTTTGTTTTGTTTTGTGATCCACTGAGTTTTCCCAGAGCCACCTGTGTAACCACAGGTTTGGAAATATCTATTGGAATTTGGTGGGCTTACCAGTGAGTACTCAACTGAGAAAAATGACTCCTCTCCCAGGATCTTTCAGTAGCTAGTAGTTCAGCAAAAAAGGATGGGGCCCCATGAACTCCTCCCCCAATTTACTCTTGATTGTCAACAAAGTCAATTTCATGCAGGCCCAGTGCACATAACTGCAGCTGCTGTGAGTTCAAGATTGTGATGACTTTTTTCATACCCAGAAGATGGCATTTTGCAGTCCTCTTCTGTATCTTTTGTTTCTTACATTCTTCCTGTCCCCTTTTCTGTGATGTTCCCTGAACCTTAGAGGAGGTAGTATAAATGTCGTATTTAGGGCTAAGCACTCAACATCACTTATTCTCCATACCTTGACCAATCATTTGAATTATTTTATGAGATCATGTATCTCATTCTTGAAGGCTGTGCAGCCATGGTCCTACAACTCACCAAGTAACTGTCTCCTCACACCATTTTAAGAATTAGGGAAGGATAATGGGGCCTGGAGAGATGGCTCAGCAGTTAAGCACAATGGCTGCTCTTGCAGAAGACCTGGGTTAATTCTCAGCATCTACAAGGTTCCAGTTCCAGGGATGTCCAGCCCTCTTCTGGCCCCTATGGGCATTACATGCACAGGCGCACTTACATGCTGGCAAAAAAAATTTTTTTTTAAACTTTAAAAAAATTTATTTATTTTTTGTTTTATGTGTATGCATATATTGCCTACATGAGTGTAAGTGTACCTGTGTCATGCAGGGCCCATGGAGGTCAGAAGAAGGCATCAGATTCCCTGGAACTGAAGTTATAGACAGTTGTTAGCTGCTATGTTGGGTGCTGGGAATTGAACCTGGTCCTCTGCAAGAGCAGCTAGTGTTCTTAACCACTGAACCATCTCTCCACCCCCCAACAGAAAAATTAAATAAAATTAAAAAAATAAAGGCATCTTTAGGTGGTTCAAGTATCATGTGGCAAGAGACAGGAAAGACACACAGCTCTCCATGGTCACTCCATAAAAATGGGTAATTACAAAAAGCAAACAAACTTTAAAGAGATCCTATATGACAGCCATTGGATAGTTTATTTTCTAATTACCCATGAAACTTGTTCATTGCCAAATACTTGCTAAAAGGTGATAGAGTTAGCTCAGTGCTTAAGAGTGCTTACTACTCTTGCACAGGACTTGGGTTCAGTTTCCAGAACACGGTAGCTCACAACTTCCTGTAACTTCAGTTCCAAGAGAACCAACACCCTTTTCTGACCTCTGGGGTTAGGGTATTGAATGACACAGGTGCACTTACAATTCATATATA
>NW_008329323.1:778585-786814 GCF_000622305.1 Nannospalax galili | reverse complement strand
ATATGTAATGTACTTTAAAAAATTCTTTCCCCATTATCTCTTCCCCCCTTCTTGATAGTGCCCTTCCTGCTCTTACGTCCTTGTTGTGGCCCACTGCATTTACTTAGGGTTACTGGCATGAGCATGAGTGGACATTATTTACTTGAATAAAGACAGCTTAGCAGGGACCACATCACTGAGGACTATGTCTCCCAGGAGGGAGCATTTTCACACTGGAAGAAAGAGATATTAGGATGTGCCGAAATCCTGTAATTAAGATTCCCTGCTGTTCAGGTTTCCCTTACCACCTACTCATGAGTGCTCTAAGGAGGTCTTAGGAATGTGGCTTTTGTATGCTTGTTTATTTTCACAGAGGATCTTGTCTTGTTGCCCAGGCTGGCTGCCAACTCCCAACCTTCCTTCCTTGGTCTCCCAGAGTAGCTGGAATAACAGGCCTATGCCGCTGTGCCCATCAAGATGTGTTTTACCTTATGAATGTGGTTTCCCTTGTGAATTACACAGAAAGCAGGCATCTTAATTAAGCCTCTCCTTTTGTTGACTTTGCAGAATTTTGCTGCCATAAGTTTCCAGTTTAGTGACGCAATAAAGAATTTTATTTCAAGATTTAAGTCTAAGATCATCTTTTTCTTGGTTGGAAGCTAAGTGGATAGAATGGTAAGGACTGAAGAAGCAAAGAGAGTTCCTGAAGTAAATTGTTTCAATACTGAACTGAAGTACAGCTATGGAAGCCCAAGGAATCCTTAAGGTAACTAAACAGACCTGTCCATTCTGTAGCATCTCCCCAGTCTCTGCCTCTGTGCCTAGAGGTGACTACACTCCTAATTCTGATGATTCTTTACAGCTCTATCCTGTGTTGAGGGTTTTTGTTGTTGTTGTTGTTGCTGTTGTCTATGTTGGTGGTGGTGGTGGTTTTTTTGTTTTTTTGTCAAACACAAGAACTAGTCACCCAGGAGGTGTGAACCTCAGTTGGGGAATTTCCTCCATTAGATTAGCCTGTAGGAATGTCTGTTGGGCATTTTCTTCGCTGTTGGTTGATGGGATGGTGCAGTCCACTGCTGGTGGTGCTGTGCCTGGATAGGTGGGCCTGGGCTGTGTAGAAAAGGTAGCTGAGCAACCCAGTAAGCAGTGTTCATCTGTGGTTTCTGCTTCAGTTCTGCCTCTAGCTCCTGCCCCAGCTTCACTTGGTGATGGACTGTAACTTGCAAGCTAAAAAAAAACCCTTCCCCTCCCAAATTGTTTTTGATCCTGCTGCTTTTTATGGCAACAGAAAGCAAACTAGGACATCTGTATTTATCATAAAGCAGAATCTTGTAACTCTCTAGTTATAAAGAAGCTAATACTACAATTAATATGCATTAATGTTCTGTTGCATGGTTTCTACATGGTACTCTGCCTGACGGTTGCATACACACTGCTGCCTGGCCTGTGATTCAGCAAATTAGCTTGCTTATTTTCTTTTTATTTTTTGGTTGGTATAATTTTAATTGAATTTTTGCAAATTTCATACACTACATCTTGATGATATATAGACCCCCTCCCCTATCCACATGGCACCATAGCTGCCCTACTGGATTTCATGCATTCTGTCATATATGTTAAGGCTTAAGGAGTCAGATTTGTGTACCTATATGTTCCTCTGTGTGACTCCATCCACTGGAGCCTGGTCAACCTATTTAGCATCATTCCCTTAAAAGAAAGCAGTCCTCCCTCTCCCAGTAGTCATCCATTTTCAATAGTTCCTCAGCTAAGGTTGGGGCTTCTTGCCCAGTTCCTTACTTCTATGCTGGGTTTTTGTCTGGTTTGAGCTGGTTTTGTCTTGTGTATGCTGTCACCACTGTTGTAAGTTCATATGAGCAAGTTCCAGCCACTTGGAAAACTCTGTTTCCTTGTGGTCATATACTGCTCCTGGCACTCCACACTTCCATCATGGTACCTGAGCCTTGGGTGGCAGAGGTTGGATGAAAGTGTCTTACCCAAGGAAAGAAAAAGAAAGAAGACAGATGAACCAATAACCCTTTACTAGCTGTGCATGTGAACAAAGATCCCAGCTTTTGGGGATGGAGAGGTGGCTCAGCAGTTAAGAACACTGGCTGCTCTTGCAGAGGACCCAGGTTTGGTTCCCAGGACTCACATGGTGGCCAACAACCGTCTATAACTCCAGTTCCAGGGGAATCCAATGTTCTCTTCTGACCTCTGTGCCCACTGCATGACACAGGTGAATTTACATACATGTATGCAATATACTCATACATATAAAAATAATAAAATAAAAATAATTGGGGGCCCCCTGCCCCCAATTCTCCCTCCACAACTTAGTACCTTTTCTTTCCTTCTTTTTAAAAAATTTGTTTTTATTAAATTTTGTTGTATTTCATACAGAATATCTCAAACAATATGAATCATTTTTATATCCCTGTCCCCACCAGCACCCTCCCATAACCCTCTCCCACTAGGACCCATATACTCTGTCCTGGGTGTTAAGGCCCACTGTGTCAAGTCAGTGTCCCCAGACATTCCCAAGTGCAAGTCCATCCATTTGCAGTTTAGTCATATCCCTCTTATCTATCTAAACATCTATCATTTTTTTTTCTTGGTCTTTTTGAGACAGGGTCTCCCTATAGCACAAGCTGGCCTAGAACTCACTTTGTAGACCAGGTTGGCCTTGAACTCACAGAGATCCGCCTGCCTCTGCCTCCTGAGTGCTGGGACTAAAGGCGTGCATCACCGTGCCTGGCTCATTCTTTTTTTTTTTGCAGAGCATAGGGTGGGGTTTATTTACAGAGGAGTGGGTGCCCCCCATTTACTGCTGCACTGGAAAGTCCACACTCAAATATGATTCTGTGACTTCTCTAGCTGCAGAAAGTGGTGAGAGAGGGGCCTCCTGGCTCTTACAGTCTTTCCACCAACCTCTTCCTCAAAAGTCCCTGAGCCTTGAAAGAGGTGGTAGGTGTGGCATGATCTTCCTCCTATCGTGGAAAGACATTGAACTTTCAGGTCCCAGCATTGTCAGTTTTCCGTGGGCTATTGGCCCATTTCAGTAAGATTTCATCTACTATAAAAATACAAACAGCAAGAAGCAAGAACATCTAAACAGTGGCTGCTATAATAAATTAGCCTATGGGTGTAAATACAAACACTTGGATGATACTTTTGCAAGTGCATCACATCCATCTAACAAAACAATTGCAGTGGCTCCCCACTGGGGCCTATATTCTCCCCTGCCACAGGAGGTTGATCTGGTCTAGAGCACCAGATGTGTGTCCCACCCCTTGGAGCGGGCATTTTATCCACTATTGCACCAGTAGAAACATCTTGTTTGGAATGTTGATAATTCAACAGATGGGGTCCGTCATTGAGCAGAATTATAGGGGACAATTCTCTCCCAGTCATCTGCATATCACCTTTCGGCATGAAAGCCACCCATCCAGTGGCAGGGAGTTTCCAGCTTAGTCTAAGCTTGATTTTTCCCTCTCCTTCACTCACATCAAGCAGTGTCTTCAGCAATAGGGTCCCTCCATCCACTTCTGGTATACAACCAACAGAATTGGCAATGGCCTTTATTGTTTTGGGGACCTCCAGAGCCCTCAGGCCAACAGCTCATAGGGGGAAAACCACCTCTGGACTGGGATTTTCATTAACAACTGTTTGGCTTCTGGAAGGGCTTTCTTCCCTCCCCATAGGGTTCCTTCTGTGCTTAAGGGTTTTTTTGTTTTTTTTTAACTGTGTGTCTGGAGAATTTTTTCTCCTTTATTCCCATAGTCCCATAGTTCTTTGTATGGCCTTCCTTCCCCCCATCCCCTTTAACTACCCCTTTTTACATATTTCTCTCTTAGTAACACCTTTATCCTACATTTCTTCTCTCTCAGATTCCTTCTTTCCCTTTACCTCCCTGTTTCTCTTCCATATTCTTGATCCCTGCAGTTGCATCAGGATATGTGCTCATAAAGATTTGGTGCTAGGATCCACAAATGAGGGAGAACACACGTTCTTTTTTTTTTTTTTTTTCTGAGTCTGTGTTATTTCAATTAGTATAACAGTTTCTAGATCCATCTATTTACCTGCAAATTTCATTATTTCATCTTTCTTTACTGCTAAGTAGAACTCCATTGTCTAAATGTACCACATTTTCCTTAACCACTCATAAGTTGAGGAGTACTTAGGTTGCTTCCATCTCTTAGCTATTGTGAAAGAGCAGCAACAAAAATGGTTACACAAGTGTCTCTACAATGGAATGAGTCCTTTGGATATATGCTAAGGAGTGGTATAACCGGGTCATATGGTAGGCTCATTTTTAGTTTTTTAAGAGTTCTCCACACTGTTTTCCATATGGGTTGCACAACTTTGCAATCCCAAGCAGCAGTGAATGAGTGTTCCCTTTTCTCCGCATCCTCGCCAGCATTTGGTATCATTTGTTCTCTTGATCCTAGCCAGTCTGATTGGGGTAAGATGATAACTTGGAGTTGTTTTAATTAACATTTCCCTAATTACTAATGACACTGAACACTTTTTGAGATGTTTCTTAGTTATCTTTATTTCTTCCCTTGAGAACTCTCTGTTTACATCTTTAGCCCATCTTTTAATTGCATCATTTGGTTTCTCGAGTCTTTGTTTTTTGAGTTCTTTATATATTCATTGATGTGAAACCTCTGTCAGATGTGTCACTGGTAAACTTTTTTTCCATTCTGTGGGTTTTCTCTTCACTATTTTAATTGTTTCTTTTGGTGTACAGAAGCTTTTTGGTTTAATGAGGTCCCACTTGTTGATTGCTGACCTTAATTCCTGAGCAACATCTGTACGATTTAGAAAATCTTTTCCTACACCTATATCTTGTAAGTTACTCCCAATATTTTCTTCTAATAGTTTCAGGGTATCCAGGTGCTCATTGAGGTCTTTGATTCACTTGGAGTTGACTTTTGTGCAAGGTGAAAGATAAGAATCTAGTTTCATTTTTCTACAGGTGGAGATCCAGTTTTGCCAGTGCCATATGTTGAAGATGCTGTCTTTCCTCCATTGTGTGTTCTTGGCACCCTTGTCAAATATCAGGTGGCTGAAATTGCATGTACTCGGGTTTGGGTCTTCAATGATGTTCTGTTGATCTCTGCGTCTATTTTTGTGCCAGTACCATGCTGTTTTTATGACTATAGCTCTAGCATACTTTGAGATCTGGTATAGTAATCCCCCCAGCTTTGCTCTTTATGCTCAGGGTTGCTATGGCTATCTGGATCTTTTGTGCTTCCAATCAAATTTAAGCATTTTTTGTTCTAATTCTGTGAAGTATGTCATGGGAATTTTGACTGGGATCGCATTGAATCTAATATTGCTTTTAGTAGGATGGTCATTTTCACAATATTAATTCTTCCAATCACTGAGCATGAGAGGTCCTTCCATCACCTGGTGTCTTCTTCAATTTCTTTCTTTAATGATTTAATATTTTACTGTAGAGACCTTTGGTGTCTTTGGTCAGATTTATCCCAAGATATTTTACTTATTTATTTATTTGCAACAACTGTGAATGGCAGCATTTCCCTGTATTCTTTCTCCAATTGCTTGTTATTGGTATATAGAATGGCTACTGATTTTTGTAGATTGATTTTATAACTTGCCACTATACTGAAAGTGCTGATCAGTTCTATGAGTTTTCTGGTGGAACTTCTGGGATCTCTTAGGTACAGTATCATATCATCTGCAAAAAGTGATAGTTTGACCTCTTTTTTCCAATTAGTACTCCTTTAATTTCCTTCTCCTGTCTTATTGCTCTAGCAAGTGTTTCAAGAACAATGTTGAAAAGGAGTGGAGATAGCAGACATCCTTGTCTGGTTCCTGATTTTAATGTAAGTCTTTCCAGTTTTTCTCCATTTAGAATAAGGTTGGATGTGGGTTTGTTGTATATAGCTTTAATTATGTTGAGGTATGTTCCCTCCAGTACAATTCTTCCTAGGACTTTGAACACAAATGCATGCTGAATTTTATCAAAAGCTTGTCTTTGAATCCATTTATATGATTAATGAAGTTTATTGACTTGAGTATATTGAACCATCCCTGCATTTCTGGAATAAAGCCTACTTGATCATGGTGAATGATCTTTTTGATGTGTGTATGTAGTTTATAAGTATTTTGTTGGGAATTTTTGCCTCTATGTTCATTATGGATATGGGTCCATGGTTTTCTACTTTTGGTTGTGTCTTTACCCGGTTTGAGTATTAGAGTGAATTTGGGAGTTCTCCCTCTGTTTCTATCATTTTGAATAATTGAAGTAGTATTGGTTGGAGGTCTTCTTTAAATGTCTGGTAGAATTCTGCTGTAAATACATCTGGGCTTTATTTAGCAGGGAGGTTTTATATTACTGTTTCAATTTCCTTATGTCTATTACTGTTTCAATTTCCTTGTATGTTATGGGTCTGTTCATCACTTCTTGGTTTAACTTTGGTGTGTCCCATGATTTTAGAAATCCATCCATTGTTTTTAGGTTTTCAAATTTAATAGCATATAGGTTTTTAGAATATTCCCTTATAATGGTCTGGATCTTTTGGGTGTCTGTTGATGTTTCCCCTTTCATCTCTGATTTTGTTGATTTGGATTTGCTCTTTCTTTCTTTTGGTTAACTGGGGTAAGGGTCTATCTTGTTTAGCTTTTCAAGAATCAGTCATTGATTCTTTGTATTGTTTTTTTAATTTTGATTTCCTCAATTCCTGCTCTGTTTTTTGTTATTACTTCTCTTCTGCTGGGTTTGGGTTTCATTTGTTCTTGCCTTTGCAGTGTCTTGAGTTGCAGTGTTAGGTCATTTATTTGGGCTCTTTCTAATATTTTTTTTTTTTTGTCTTCTTGAGACAGGGTCTCCCTGTAGCCCCAGCTGTCCTGGAACTCACTATGTAGACGAGTTTGGCTTCGAACTCACAAAGATCCACCTGCCTCTGCCTCCCAAGTGCTAGGATTAAAGGTGTGCACCATGATGCCCAACATTGCAGTGTTAGGTCATTTATTTGGGCTCTTTCTAATTGTTTAATGTAGGCATTTAGAGCTATAAACTTGCTTCTTAGGACTGCTTTTAAAGTGTCCCAGAGGTTGTCTTGTGTTGTATTGTCCTTTCCGTGGAATTCCAGGAAGTCTTTTATTTCTTTCTTAATTTCTCCTTTGACCCACTCATTGTTTAGGAGTATGTTGCTTAATTGCCATGAGTTCCTGCTGTGACTAGGGTTTTGTCCAGTGTTGATTTTGAGCTTTGTTGCATTGTGGTCCGATAGACTGCCTGGAAGTATTTCAATTTTTTTGTATTTCTTGAAGTTTCTTTTGTGGCCCAGTATGTGGTCAGTTTTTGAAAAAGTTCCATGAAGTGTTGAGTAGAAGGTGTATTCTTTGGTGCTTGGGTGGCATATTCAAAAGTTGTCTGTTAGGTCCACTTGATGTATGGTGTCACTTAATTCAGACGTCTCTTTGCTTATTTTTCATCCAGTTGACCTGTCTAATGGAAACACTGGGGTACTAAAGTACCCTACTATTATTGAGTTGGGCTAAATCTGTGTCTTAAAGTCCTGCAGTGTTGTTTTTATCAAATTGGGTGCACCAGAGTTTGGTGCATACATGTTAAGGATTGTAATATCTTCTTGGTTAATTGTCCCTTTGATCAGAATGAAGGAATCAGAAGAATCTCTTTTGATTAGTTTTACTTTGAAGTCTATTTTGTCAGACATTAGAATTGCAACCCATGCTTGTTTCTACATGTCATTTGCTTGGAATAATCTTTTCCATACATTTACCTTAAGGTAGTGCCTGTTCTTGAAGGTGAGATGGGTTTCTTGCAGACAACAAAGAGATGGATTTTGTTTCTTAATCCATTCACTTGGCCTATATCTTTTGACTGGAGAGTTCAGTCCATTGATATTTAAGGTTATTATTGAAAGATGTGTATTGGTTGCTGTCATTTTGATTGCTGTTTGTGTTCTTCATCTTATTTATTGTTTCCTCAATTATACCTTTATTTATTTTTCTTCACTGCCCCTGGGGCATAGTTGTTTTTCTCTTCACTCTCTGTATTGCTCAAGTATTCTTTGAAGGGCTGGTTTTGTGGACATGTGTTCTTTATATTCATGTCATGGAAGATTTTTCTTTCCCTCTCAACTATAATATACATTTTTTTTCTGGGTAAAATATTCTGGGCTGGCATCTACTGTCATGTAGAACTGGAAATACCTTGGTCCAGGCTCTTCTGGCTTTCATAGTTTGCATTGATGA
>NW_008329323.1:749550-778463 GCF_000622305.1 Nannospalax galili | reverse complement strand
TTTGGTGTTCTATGTGCTTCCTGTATTTGTATGGAGATGTCTTTCCTTAATTTTGGGAAATTCTCTTCTACAATCCTGTTTAAGATCTGATCAACACCATTAACCTGAAATTCTTCTCCTTCCTCTATGCCTATGATCCATAGATTTGGTCTTTTCATGTTGTCCCACATCTCTTGCATATTCCATTCCTGTTTGTTTGTTTTTTAATTTTCCATACTCTTTGCTTGAGTGGTCCACTTCTTCAACTTTATTCTCCAGTGTTGATACTCTGTTTTCCATTTCATTCATTCTAGTGATGAGGCTTTCCCCTGTTGTTTCAAGTTAGCTTATTGAGGTTTTGTTTTTTGTTTTGTCTTTTTGAGACAGGGTCTCCTTGCAGCCCCAGCTGGCCTGGCCTGGAACTCACTATGTAGACGAGGCTGCCCTTGAACTCACAGAGATCTGCCTGCCTCTGCCTCCTGAGTGCTGGGACTAACGGTGTGCATCACCACACCCGACTGGCTTATTGAGTTTTGCACTTCCTTTTTTATTTCTGCCCTGAGTTTTCTTCAGTGTTTCTCTTTTGTGAATTCATTCAGAAGTTTTCCCTATCTTCATTGAGTTATTTGATTTGTTTGTTCATGTGTTCTTTAAGTTTGTTGAATTCCTTGATCATGTTTATGATTGTTCTTTTAAATTCAGTGTCCGGGGTTATCTCTAGGGGGTTCTCATTTTAGAACTCTTCTACAGGGTTGGTGGATTTTGGTGTGGACATAGTGTTTTGGCTTTCCATTTTATTATCCTTTTGTTGTGATTTTGGCATTTGAATTTCTTTTGTTGTTTATGATTATGATATGATAATTAAGTTGAAGTGTGCTTCTGTTTGTATTATTGGGGTGTCTAGGTCCTTAATTGGTTGTGTAAAGCTGTTTGGTACAGGGTTCAGGTTCTCTCAGGTTTAATTTGGAGGGATCTGATGGCTTCAGGTCAGCTATTCAGAAGTACCCACAGAAACCCAATTCAGGTTCCAATCAGGTACACTCAGACTTCCTTCAGCACATGGAGTCAGGATCCCGGTGCTCTCAGGCAGTCCCCTGTGTTCTCAGCCCCATGCCAGAAGGAGCCAGAGAGAGGTCAGAACTTTGCACTCCCTGGTGGTCTGCAGAGATCAGAGCTGCTACACTGATGTAGGTCTGAACCCATCCTCTCAGGCTGTCTGCTAGGGTTTCAGCCTTAGCCTACCAAATCCAGTGCTGCCCTGGGGCCTCGTGAGGGGCCTCACAAAATCCCCAGTAGGGGGATGGTTATGGCACAATTAGGGGAAGTTCACCACCAGGTGGAGGTAGGATCCAGTTGCTCTCAGGCAGTCCCCTGCATTCTCAGGCCCTCTGCTAGAGGGAGACCAGAGGGCAGCCAGAACTCAGCACTCTCTGGTGATCTGCTGAGACCAGAGCTGCTGCACTGATAGAGGTCAGAATCCACCCTCTCAGGCTGTCTGCTAGGATCTCAGCCTTAGCCTACCAAAGCCAGATCTTCCCTGGGGCCTTAAGGGGGGCCTCATGAGATCCCAGGTAGGGGAATGGGTATTACACAATTAGAGGATGCTCATCACCACGTGGAGGCAGGATCGGGGGCTCTCAGTCAGTCCCCTGCATTCTCAGGCCCTCTGCCAGAGGTAGGCCAGAACTTGGCACTCTCTGGTGGTCTGTTCGATTTTTATTTATTTTATTTTGCTTGTAGTGGTTAGCAATTAAATCCAAGTCTTCATGAAGTGGTTCCATTGAATAACCCCTCCAGGGCTTAAGTACATTTCTTCATCAAACCTTATTTTTTTTGTTCATCATTTTCCTAATTTTTTTTAGTTGTCTGCTTTTCTGTATCTCACTGAACTTCTTTTGTTTTATTTTATTTCGTTTTTGTACAAGGTCTAACTATGTAAACCCGGCTGGCCTGGAGCTCACTATGTAGAACAGACTGACCTTGAACTCGAAGAGATCCACCTGCATCTGCCTCTTTAGTGCCATACCTTGAACTTCTTTCTTTAAAATAAATTGTTTTATTATTTGTTTGTGGGTATGTTTGCATGTATGTTTGTGCACATGAAGGCAGGTACCTGAAAAGACCAGAAGGAGTCAGATTCTCTGGAGTTGGAGTTACAGGTGGTTGTATCTCACTCTATGTCTGCATCAGGAGCCAAACTCAGGTCCTTTGGAAGAGCAACCAGCACTCTTAACTACTGAGACATCTTTCTAGCCCTCTCACCTCACTGAATTTCTAAAAGATAATTATTGTAAATTATTTTCAGGAATTTCATACTTTTCTGGTTTTGAGGGGTCACTTATAAGAGCTTTATTGTTTTCCTTTGGTTGTGCCATATTTCCCTGATTTTTTGTTATCTACATTATCAAAATTCACTTTCTAATTGGATTTAAGATCCACTTCATAAGATGGAGCCCATACCTGGTATTGGCATTAGGTTGAGAAACCTATAGCTAGACAGGTTACAGGCCACAGGGAAGAGCCTAATACTATTATTTTGCTGAATTAATATAGTATTAAACTGACTCCTAATGATTTATTGTTATACTCATAGATTATGCATCTCTCAACTGTCACCAGAGAAAATTCCTTATGCAGTAGATGGTGATTAACCTAGAAATCCACAACTGGCCATTGTGCAGAGAACAAGAGGTTGCAGAGTGCTTATCCCTGAATAGTCCACCTATATCAAACTTCTGCCTCACAAGGCTCCAGGGTCACTGTGGAAGAGGGGGTAGAAAAATTGTTAGAGCCAAAGGAAGAAGAGTTTTCCAGACATCTGAGAAGTTAATTCATATGAACTTAATGACAACAGCATCCACAAGACCCGTGTAAGCTCAAGTCAGACAAAATCTCAGCATAGAAGTGAAGAAGTGGGCAAGGAACTCTAACATTACCTTTGGAACTATTGGCAACTGATGACTGTTAGGAGTGGCAGAGTCAGTCTCTTTTAAGGGCATCACTCTTGATAGGTAACCAGACTCCACGTGGAATGACATTTGAGGATACAAGTTTGAATCAATAGGTTAAAAAATATATATATTAGAGTACATGAAATTGGGCAGGGGGTAATAAGGGGCACAATACTTCAATAAAATAAAAGGTAAATGAATCAGCCTCCAAAGACATAATTAGGTGTGCCTCCCTTGAGGTTCTTAGATAGTTAGAACAGCTCACAGTATGAATATGGTAGTGACCAAGTCTAACACATAGGAACCTACTGCTTAGATGTTAGCAAGCCTGCCCCATGGTTGTCCTAATGTACATTCTGAGCATAACCACTCTTAAATTTGGTTTGGCATCTGCACTTCTGAAGGAGTGAACCAGTCTTTCATTCTTTACAAAATGGCTTTTGCTAGGTGGGCTTGTCTTTCTGCACTGATAGAATTGATTCTTAGAGAGCAGCTGAACAGGACCTAAATAGGTCAGACGGCACTGCTGAATGCAGTTGGAGATCACAGTTGGTAAAAGTGGGGGGAAGCAGTGTGCGTCCTAACTAATACCTGGGTAGACTAGAACGACTGGAGGATGACATTAGCTCGGTCTTTGTATGGTACTTGGATAAGAGTGTTTCAGTGTTTTCAAGTTCTGTGCCTATCACATGTGGCTCTGGGGGGTGGGCTCCTCTTAGGTCACTACATTGGTCCCTGAGCAAGTTATACTCTGATACATTGCCATAAGGGCTGAAACTAGTTCAGTAGTTAGAGCTGAGACTGAGATCCAGAGCTTAGGATAATAGGTTTATCTCTTAGATTTCTTTTCAGGCATACATCCTTTCAGAACACATTACAGAATTCAGGGACAAATTTATAGAGTTGTGCTCATGATCCATAATAGGATTAAGATTGGTGAGTAAACCTTCAGGGGTACTCTTAGATGTGCCTACCTTGGGGTTGTCCTTGGGTAGGCAAAATATTTCATAGAATGGATATGGCAGGGATTAGGAGTAATATACATAGACCTATGATTGTGAAGTTGGTAAACTTGCCACAGCATGGTCTTTTGTTGAAGGAGTCAGGGGTGTTGGGTGTTTTCTGGGTATAATTCTTCTCAGAGCATAGTTAAGAAGGCTGATAACAAGATTCTTGCATGTTTCAGGACCTCATAAAGGACAAAGTTTGGCAAAGTCAACCCACTATAACATGAATCTCCCAACATTTTCCATGTAGGCAGAATTTCAAACTGTAGCTAAGGTAGACTCAATCTGTCTACCTTATCCTTTCATGGATCTGTCAGATCTGCAGTGAGACAGAGGACTATAAGCCTATAGGTAACACAGATGAGTGAGTCTCCTTCTGTGTCCTTGTTTGTGAAGAGTGAATCTGGGACAGCAGCCAAGAGTGATTGGGCCAAGTTATAAGGTAAGTTCTTCTTCCAGTGCTGAGACCAAGACTGGTGGTACACATGGTGATAAGGCACTATTTTATGATTCTTTGCAAATACCTTAGTGAATGGTTTTTCCTGAAGTACCTGCCTAAATTGTGACTGTAGTTGATCCACATGTCAGAGAAAGTAATTTCTAGATCTTTAATCAGAATGATGAGTCAGGCATATGTGCTTTCTTAGCCACATTACAGTTAGGTCTGAATGAAAAACAGCTTGAGTCTTAGCATTTGTTTTAAGGCCAAGAGTAGACCTGAAGTCTGAGAACCATTTCCTTCAGATATCTCTTGGAAGTATGCTCCCAAGCTAAGCATCACTCAAACTCTCATTGAAATAGTATCTCCAGCATGAAATGATGAGACAGAAGTCAGGACCCACACTTACCAGAAAACCTTGCCCTAGACCTAGAATATTACATATACACAACTGCAAACAGATTTCTCTCATTGTTTGCAATGACAAAAGCATACTGCTTTTAGCCCTTCACTATGTAAATAATGTACATTCACTTTCATTCACTGTTTTGGGTGGAGAACAAGGCAGGGTCCTGAGTGATTAGGGCCAGGTGCCCAGATCATAAGAGGAACACATGGCTCAGTGAGCTTGTTTACATTATAAACAGTAATGTTTTGGTTGCAAGGTTAGGTAAAAGCCTTTAGCCCAGATTATATCCTTATTGTAAAAGTCACTCCTACATGATGATGCACAAGTCTGTCACCTTGGTGTAGGTCTATACTGTCAAGGCCTTAGGATTCACGGTCGTCACATACTTAAGCTTCAGTCCCTCACCTTTTACAAACGCACTGCTTTCCCTGGATGGCTGTGGCACTGCTGTGGGAAGCAGGAATGAGGCACCTCCTGTTTGGCTTTTTAATTGGTAACACTTTTATGAAGAAGTCTTGAAGTCAGACTGTGTAAGTATTCCAACTTTGTTCTTCCCTATAAAAGTAGTTTTATCTGTTCTACTTTGCTTGCTTTTTGAAATAAATTTCAGAATCATTTTATAATCATCTTATCAGCTTCTATCAGATAATGTTTGATAGCATTTAACTGGGATTGTGTTGAGTCTATAAGTCAATTTAGAATAAAGGTCCTCTTAGGCACCTACCACCTGAGCTACATTACCCTCTCCCCTAAACATGTGCTGTTAAAGAATAAAATTTGGGGCTGGGGAGGTGGCTCAGTGGCTAAAGCACTTCCTGTGCAAGTATGAGGACCTGAGTTCAAACCCCCAAACTTATATAAAAGCCCTGTACACAGTAGCACATCTGTAATCCCAGTATTCCTATACCAGAAAGGTTGACTGTGATAGATGAATCCCTGGAAGCTTGTGGACCAGTTAGTATGGCATGCCAAGTGCAGCAGCAAACATCAGAGATGCCAGCTACAAACAAGATGGAAAACAAGAACTGGCACCTGATGTCTTCTGACCATGGCACATGCACACACAATTTATAAATTATTTAATTATTTATTTGTTCCCCCTTTTTCCTTACCTTTGATTATTTTTAAATGTAGTTATTAATTTGTTCACACATAGTCAAAATTATTTCCCTTTTCATATCGAATTTACTTTATCCACAAACAATAAATCACTTGAGCTGTAACTATTACTAGTTGGAAAGTGGTATGTCTTGACTAAATTATATATTGAAGTAGTCCCTAAAACACGACTCTAAATAATAAAATAATTTCTAGAGGCTAATTTATAAAGCAGATTCAGTGAACAAATGCTTGTTACAATGTCTTGCAAAAAGGTTGAGGGGACGAAAAAGATTATGGCTTTAATGTGGAAGATGTCACATTAAAGAGTTAAATTTAAAAATATTATATATGTACTATTTGTTTTTTCAAATATATGTAGCCCAGTTTGGCATACATTCTGTCTTTTTTTTTTATAAGTACCATTTTTGTAGACTTACACTACCAACTGCAAAATACTAAAGTGACATTTTCATTATTAGACAATAAAACTCAGAGTGGGTACTACAAAAATGGCATGAAGTTAGTTACAAGTTATAGGAATGTAAAAGCCACTATTAGTATGTCCTATGTGTTGTTAGCTATTACATAACTATATTATAGAAATGAATAAGTATTTGTACTTAATTTGGGAACTTCCCAGCAGAAAATACACAAATTTAATTTTCAGAAAGAATTACACCTGCTTTTAAAATTTTTTATATTGACAGTATTTTTATATTATAGGTCTTTAGTACATGAAAGTCATTCTGTCTTTAAATATGATGAAGAAAAGAATAAAGGCCTTCTTAACTATACTGAATATAACAGTCCATGAACATGGAATTTCTCCATCTTTTAAAGTTTTACCACATTTCCTCAGTGGTTTTATCATTTCAAGTGGATTTATCCATGACTTCTGCTACATTTAACAACTTTATTTGCTATGAAGTTTTGCTTTCATGATGCTGTTGTTCACAGTGTGTGTGTGTGTGTGTGTGTGTGTGTGTGTGTGTGTCTGCATGTGTGCCAGTACATGTGCAGGCCAGAAGAGGACAGCAGATCCCTTGGAACTAGAGTCACAGGTGGTTGCAAGCTGCCCAACATGGGTACTATGACCCAAACTTGGGTCTTCTGCAAAAACAGTAAGCACTCCTAAGCACTGAGCCATCTCTTCACTCCTCCCTTTTTTATTACTAGTATATTTACTTGAATTTTTGACCATGGCCTGTCATCTTCTGACTATCCAAAATTCACTTAGGATTTCAGCTGTTTGATGTATCCCTTAGAATTTTCTTTTCCTTGTGCTCCTTTTATAGATATATAAAATATATTTTAATAACTTGATGCTGTGTGACTGCTCCATTTATCAGAGAATCCCCAAATCTAAGGTATCGGAGACAAACCAAACAGGGTAAATTGAAAAGAAATGCACAGCATCACTCCCTAAGATAAGCAAGACTGAGAGCTACCATTAGACATTCAGCATATAGTAGTATTGCTTTCAAGCTTGTTCAAAGCCTGTTAAGAAAATTTGTGGACAGCAACATAAACACAGAAGAATCATTCTTGAGTTGACTTTAAGAAAAAAATGGAGGCAAGTTAACAAGATGTTTAAAAAGATATATTAAGATGAAAATCTCTGTGAGAAAATGTCTTTTTCTGATTTTATTTATTTGTTTAAATAAATAAATTTATTGAGAATTTCCTATATGCATATAAGGTGTTTTGATCATATCCAAGCCCACTCCCTCCCCTCCAACCCTTCCCATATCTCCCCATCACTTTTTCTGATAACTTCATGCATTTTCTTCTTCTTTGATTGATTGATTTATTTTTATGGGGCTTTTGGCTACTCTAACATTCCCCCCTCTGAAGAGGTAACCCTAAAATCTTTTAAGGATTAGATACAAGCTCTCAAAATACTTTCTACATTTTTGGCCTTTGGAACAGAGTGTGTTGCTAACAGGCCCAAGGGCATTTTGACTTTTAGCTAAGAAACTGGCTACTTTTCTTTGGGGTCTTTTTTAACCTAACTGCCTAGCCAATTCCTACCTCCTATTCTTATCACACCATCCTCTGAAGGGGTTACCCAAATTGCCAATAGGGAATAGGGACTCCTACCCATGCTGGACAGGGACGCAGGGTGGGCACTTGGAATACCCCTTCAGTGGGTCTATCTAAAAGACTCCCAAATTGCAAACTCTTATCTCTAAGGGGAAAAAGAAAGTCCTTGAATCGTGAATAGATGTGAAGGAGAAATAAAGGCAAGAGTAATTAGCATTACAAGTTCTAGCCAGAGAACTAGAAAAAAGTCAGAGCAGGGCAATTTTCACATGTTCCTATGAGATTCCATTGGAATTTCTTGACAAGGGCTTCCAAAACATCCCTCTATTGGGTTCCTCCTCACTTTTCTTTTGAATGCCAAGGCTGGACGTGAAAGTGATTCAGGATTTGCTTTCAGGTATTTTGATAGCTGTTGGAGTTAGAATCAGTGTCAGTTCCCTCTCAAAGGCTTCTAGATAGGGGAGAAAACAAATTTTTCTCACAACAGTTGGAAAATTTGTTAATGTTATTCTGTCTCATGATTATTAAGAAAAAGAAGGGGGAGATTAAATGTGTTAGAAGTATTTGGGAATGGAGATATTTTATTAAGAAAGATTTATGTATGATGATTATGATGGCTGAATATTTTCAGAATACACAAAAAATTAAAAAAGCCTAAGCAGGTAATAATGATTTAGGTAGGTTTGTTATATCAAAGATGAAACAAAGATAATATATAAATAATTTAAACATTTTAAGGTCATAGCTTAGTCAACTACTTTAAGGAACAAAATACATGTCTAGTCAAGGTTTATCTGAGAACAATTGGTTTTTACCCAAGTTTTATCTACATAGCACATGGTAATTAAGAGTGCCAGATTGGTGTAACTCACCTTCTTGGATGTTTAACAGCCATACTTTGAGGCCTATACAGAGTTAATGAGATAGCCAGTTTTTCCTTCTTGTAATCCTGCCTGCTGGGCAGAGCTTCCTAGCTACAGCCATGAAGTCTGTGAGTTGCCTGCTTCCCTGAAGAATTCAGGGAAGTGTAATTTCCCTTTTTCTTCTTCATGCCTTTCTTACTAAACATGCTTTCTCCAAGGCTTTGGACTGCCCCTAGCATCTTGATCTCTTTACTTTTTCTCTAAAGCTTCCTTCTCCCAGCCATGTGGCTCCCAGTCAGCCACATGTCTGACCTCCCAGGCAGACCTATGGCTTTCTTTCTTCCTTCCTACCATTCACTTCCTCAAGGCAGCTGCCAAGATTACCAGCTCGCCTGCCCTGAGGATTTCTTTTTCTTTAAAATTCTGATAAAATTATAAAAGCTTTTAAAAAATAAAAATTAACATTAAAAATTAACATGATAAAATTTCAAAAATATTTTTCATTTATTATTTTTTGTGTATGAGTGTATTGCCTGCTTGTATGTAAGCGTACTCATGTCATGCAATGCCCGTGAAGATCAAAAGAAGGCGTTGGACCCCCTGGAACTGGAGTTATAGATCGTTGTTGGCTACCATGTGGGTGCTGAGAATTGAGCCTGGGTCCTCTGCAAGAGCAGTCAGTGCTCTTAACCACTGAGCCATCTCTCCAGCCCCAACAACAAAGAATCTTAAAATCTGTAAAATTACTCATAGTCATTTCTATTTTTAGTATAATGGCACTGAAATTAATACTGTCACATGTTAAAGATAGATATGGCTTACTACATAACAATGTTGATAACTTAGAGTCTTTGAATATGGAAGTCTAAGAGTTTGAAAACCTTCTTTCTACTTAACATCAAATATACCCAGTGACACTGGGTATATGTGTCTGTGATAATGTAAGCCACAGCCAATTATATAAGAATGTTAAAGTAGGGTATGTGTCTGTCCTCCTAGAAGCAACAATAGAGAATGTTTCATCGGGAGGACCAAATATCAGTACTTCTCTAGCTCACTTGCCAAAACCTGAGATAAAGAACCATCCTGGAAAATATCATCCTGATATCTGGTTCAGTTTCAAAATACTTAGGCTCCAAGAAGCCCATCCCAGCATTTGGTGGGTAGGGAAATCTTAATGGGCTTTTCTTTGTGTGTGTGTGTGTGTGTGTGCGTGCGTGCGCGTGTTGTATGCACACGTGTGTGGGTGTGCCAGAGGAGGACATTGGGTATCCTACTCTGTCCTACTCTCTCCTTCTTATTCCTCCTCTCAGTCTTTAAGTGAATCTGGTACTAGGTAAGCCCCAGCAAGCCTCCTGTCTCTGCCTCTCATGATGCTGTGGCTACAAACATGCACAGCTATGCTGTCTTTTTACATGGATGCTGGGGATTTGAACTCAGGTCCTCATACTTGTGCAGCAGATGCTTCTTAACCACTGATCCATCTCCCTAGGTTCCTGATGAGATTTTATGGGAGGAAGGAAGTGTAAACTGAGATCTAAAGGAAGAATGGCCAGAAAAAGATTAGCGAGAAGAGGGTATACCCCAGATAAAAGAAGGAAAGAAGGAAGGGAGGAGAGAAAAGGGAACAAGGGAAGAAAGGAGAGGAAGGAAGGAGGGAGAGAGCAGATAAAAGAGAACAAAGAAAAGGGTACATATAGAGATATTAATAGACAGGTTTAATGGATATTAATAGACAGGTGACAGATATAATACAGATAGATAGATGATAGATCTTTTCATAGGAGGGAGGGTGGTACATTTCTATTTGCTAGGTGTTCTCCCTGGACTTAGAGGACCACAAATACTTCATCCCCGACATGTTCAGTAGAGAGGCATTTGGGAACCTGCCACTGGGGAAGGCACCTACAGAGATAAAGCTCCTGCACCTCCCACTGCAGTTCTAGTGCTCTGCATATAAGGCTCTGCAAGCTGGGCTGCAGGCCATTCCCAAACTTCTCCAAGTCAGGTAAGCGGAGCCATGTACTTCCTGGATACACTGGCCAAGTGATGAAGGGACTGAACAGCAGAAGACATGAAGTTCAGAGAAAAGTAGAACGCAGGGAGACTTTAATTCAAGGTCAGAAAAGGAAGGTGGGATAAAGTGACGAGGATCTGTAGCCACAGGAGCCTGGTTCCTAGTTATGTGGGCCTGTTCTGGTTCCCAGCAGCCCACTGAGTCTATCTACACCCATCACCACTTCTTTCCATGCCAATCATGGCTTACAGGGTTCATTCTGGGGTGGGAATGATTTTTATGCTGGGCAGTGAAGAGTACATTTCTGAGACAGGGCAAGACTGAGGGTGCCAGCCTGTGTGTATGTGGGCTCATTTGCCACTCATGTATGCTTTGACCTGTAAGGTATGGATGTGTGTGTGTGTGTGTGTGTGTGTGTGTGTGTGTGTGTGTGTATGTTGGATTTTCGTAGCTGTCATTGCAAATTATCACAAACATGGTGGCTTAAAAAAAGAGAAATTGCTGGGCGTGGTGATGCACGCCTGTAGTCCCAGCACTTGGGAGGCAGAGGCAGGCGGATCTCTGTGAGTTCAAGGCCAGCCTGGTCTACATAGTGAGTTCCAGGACAGCTGGGGCTGCAGGGAGACCCTGTCTCAAAAAGGCAAAAAAAAAAAAAAAAAAAGACAAATTAACTCTCACAGCTCTGAAGTCTAGTAGTCTGAAACCAAGGTGTGAGTGGGACCACATTCCGTCTATGATACTAAGGGAGAAACTTCCCTCATGTCTTCTAGCTTCTGCCTCTGTCTTTATGTATCCTCTTCCTAACTATGTGGCCTCTCTTTTTAATTTTTTAGAAAATACTAAATTGTTGTTTGTGTGTGAGTGTTCATAATGTATTTGAGTGTAGGCACACAGGTGCCACAGTGCACATGCAGAGGGCAGAGGACACCATGTGGGGACAGTTCTCTCCTTCTACCTACCATGTGGGTCCAGGTTATCAGGCTTGGCAGCAAGCACCTTTACCGACTGAATCACCTTGCTTGCCCCTGCTTTCCACGTGAGGATGCCAGTCTTTGTATATAGTGCTTCCTCATCTAGGATAGCTCATCTTATGATCCATACTTTGGTTAAATCTAGAAAACCCTTATTTCCAAATCAGGTCACAATGTGAGGTTCCAGGTGGACATGCACCTGGGGAGACACTGTTGAAACAAAACAAAGCCCTTGGCTATATAGCTACTCTGTGTCCCAAATTTATCAACTCTCAGATAAAACACCAAGCACTTGTTATTTGTCCACTAGGCATATGCACAGTGAGTAACTGTCTCCATTTCTGGCTAAGTGTTTACTGCGTATAATGGGTCAGTGTGTATTTCAGAACCAGGGTATGGGTGTGTGTCTGGTTGGCTCTGGATGCTTTTTTTCTTTTTGGCAAAGTCTCACTCTTTAACCCTGGCTGGTCTGGAGGTGCTATGTAGATCAGATGGCTTCAATCTCACAGACATCTGTCTGCCTCTGCCTCCCAAATGTTGAGGCTAAAGGTGTATCCCACTGTTTCTGTCTGATTTTGTGTCTATGCACAGTTTTAGGTCTATGACACAGGCATATAGGCAGTATAAGCTGCATAGGTTGAATGGAGTCCCTCTTGAGAAGGAGGTACACTGAGACTAGGCTAGGGAGACACCTGCATGTACACCAGCCTGGTGCTCTGCCTAGGCTCTGCAGCTATGAAGAAAACTTTGGCCTTTCTTTTTCTGGTTTCCTGTAGGCAACCTAGAGAGTCTCTTTCAAGAGTCTTACCAATAAGTTGTGGTAAGGAAAGATAGAATGGAGCACATACCAGGAAGAAAGAGAGTTGAGAAAGCCCTTTTGTAATTTTAGTACCATTTGCATATTTAGGAGTCAGACTTCTGGAGCTTGTGAGTGTTGAAGGGTAGGAGACATGCAGTGTCAGAGGGATAATTAGCCTGGAATGAGGTTGATGTCCTGGAGTGTCATAATGCCTTTAGGGATCACCTGGCACAGAAAGATGGGTGACAGCTCAGCAGACAACAGTAAGGAGACATCGATGGTAACAATGCTAGTTGGTAAGTCTTGTGATGAACAGTTGGAATGACAGGCTTCAGGGATCCCCTGAGATCAGGAATTTGTTTATCACAACATTCAATGACCATTTGTGGCTAGAGTCACAGGTCTGCCAGATGTTACAACCTATGATTGCCTCAGAGAATTGTTTCTACTGTAAGAGGAGAGGAGGAACAGAGGAGATGAGATGGGCAGGCACAATGGCCCAAGAGAGGGGGGACAAGATGAAAGCTGGGGCTGGGTCCATGTGGTGGACAGCCAAGGAGCGAGGTCCAGAGATGGTGGCTAATGGACAGGACAGATGAAGAAGAGCCAAAATTTGTCCCTCGTGTGTTATTAGCTCAACTGGATTAGTTCCCTGTAGACTATAAATCTTTCACATGTGGCATAACCCTTCCTGAAGTCAAACTGAATTGTACATTTTCCAAGTGTGATTCTGCTCTTGGCTCAGGAATCACATTTACCAAAAATTATCTATGCTGGGGGGAAGGGGTCAAGTTTGTAATCTTGGAATGAAATTAGTTGCATGGTAAACATTTGAAAATGTGCTATCAAAACAGTAGCTTGAGAAGTCAGCAACAGAGATACATATGTGCATGCATGAAAAAGATATACTTAGAAATTATTATCAAAGTTAAATGCAGACTTTTGAGTATACTGGATGACATTTAAATTTTTTTACATTTGTGTGTGTGTGTGTGTGTGTGTGTGTGTGTGTGCATATGTGTCACAGTGCATTGTGCTAGAGAACAACTTGAGGAGTCAGTTCTCTGCCTCCATCATGTGGGTCCTGAGATTGAACTCAGGTTGCCAGGCTTGGCAGCAAACACCTTTACCTGCTGAGCCATCACACAGTATCCTTCCCCCATTTTTAATGGCTGATATTTTACTCCCATTGATCTGCAAATCTGTGACAATCCACTTTATTAATTCCTGTTGATTTATTTATCATGTGTCCCACCTGTCCCCTCCTCTCATATACCTGCTATAATCTGCTCAAAATGCCTGCATATATGCGCCTGAATTCTTGTGAAATCTGTGAGGTTGCAGATAAATGCTTTGGCTAAGGGCCACTGTTCTGTCCCAGGGAGCTCCTTTGTGCCCCCAGAACTGTATTTTGTGCCATCCATATCTCTCTTTTGATGTTGTTTGTGGTTCCTAGCTTTGTCTGAAGAGTAATGGTGTGCAGCCAGCCCAATCCACTCTTCCACTTTTCCAGTTTTGTGGGATTCATCTTGTTAAGATGATCCATGCTGTTGATATAATACAGTTGATCTTTTGATTTCTTTTCTGTTTTTTTTTTGTTTTTGTTTTATGCCCCAAACTCTCTGTTATCTCAGATTATGCTGCAATGAATATTGTAGACCACAGACCCTCACTTGTATGAGAAATTCTTTTTGGTTATTTTTTTTTTGTGGTTTTGTTTGTTTTGTTTGGTTTTGTTTGGAGACAGGCTCTCACTCTGCAGCCCTCACAGGCCTGGAACTGTGTAGAACACGTTGACCTCAAATTCATGGAAATCAAACCCCCTTTTCCTCCTGAAAGCTGGTATTAAAGGTGTATGCTACAATATCTAGTTGAGAAACTCTTTCAGGTGGAGACCAAATGAGTTTGAGGATTTAGGATGTTTTTTTTTTCTTTGAAATATTTTATTTATTATTTTATTTTATGTGTATGACCCACCATGTTTTCTGAGACAGGGTTTTTCACTAGAACTGGAGGTTCACTGACTAGGTAGCTAGTGATCCCTGGGAACCCTCCTTTCTGCACCTTGACAGATTATTATTCTATGTTCGTTCCAAGAATAAACAGATCCAGATACTTTCATGGAAGCGCTTTACAGCTGAGTTATATCCCCAGCCCCTTGTCATTATTCTTTAGATAATTCAGTATAACAACCATTTACATTATATGCACATTCTGTTAGATATTATAAATTATCTAGACATGATTTAGTAAAGTCTGGGGAGAATTTGCATAGACTATGCAAGTACCACTCCATTTTACATAAGGCACCTAAGTAGCCATAGATATTGATGGGTGATGATAAGTCTTGGCACTAATCCCCATGAATACTAAGGGATGACTGTATAAATACATTTTTGCAAGTGGACTAATCATGTTTTAGACAAGTAAAGAACCTTTCTGATGTCCTTCTAAGAGCTCCCAAGGAAACTTGTGCTCCTAAACACTAAGCCTTCTTTCTTTATCCCACTCAGTTGTGGCTGCCATGTTGGGGTTGAATTACACCTTTCTGTCTGAGTTCATCCTCATTGGCTTCTCTACCTTCCCTCACCTTCAGTTGATGTTCTTCCTTCTGTTCCTGCTCATGTACCTCTTCACTCTGTCGGGAAACCTGATCATCATGGTCACCATCTGGAGTGAACAGAGTCTCCACACACCCATGTACCTCTTCCTGTGTGCCCTCTCCATCTCTGAGATCCTCTACACCTTAGCCATCATCCCACACATGCTGGTTGACCTGCTCTCCTCACTGCACTCCATCGCCTTCCTGGCCTGTGCCAGCCAGATGTTCTTCTCCTTCACATTTGGTTTCACCCACTCTTTCCTACTCACCATCATGGGCTATGACCACTATGTGGCTATCTGTCACCCACTGTGCTACAATGTGCTCATGAGCCCTCAAGGTTGTGCCTGCTTGGTCGCCTGGTCCTGGGTTGGTGGCTCAGTTGTGGGCACAATGGTGACAACAGCCATTTTCAACCTCACCTTCTGTGGACCCAATGAGATCCACCATTTCTTCTGTCATGTTCCACCTCTGTTGAAATTGGCCTGTGGAGAGGATGTACTGGTGGTGGCCAAGGGTGTGGGCTTGGTATGCATCACTGTCCTGCTGGGCTGCTTCCTCCTCATCCTCCTCTCATACGCCTTCATTGTGGCTGCCATCTTGAAGATACCCTCAGCAGAGGGGCGGCACAAGGCCTTTTCCACGTGTGCATCCCACCTGACAGTGGTGGTTGTGCACTATGGCTTTGCCTCTGTCATCTACCTCAAGCCCAAGGGCCCCAAGTCTTTGGAAGGAGACACCTTAATGGGCATCACCTACACAGTCCTCACACCCTTCCTCAGTCCCATCATCTTCAGCCTCAGGAACAAGGAGCTGAAGGTAACCATGAAGAAGGCCTTCCTTAGGAAACTATTTCTGCAAAACTCCTGAGGAAGCTGGCTTTCTGGTGAGAATGTGATATGGAGAAATTCAGTTGCCCTTCTCCCTCTGTCCTTACCTTCTCTAATTCCCTTTCTTCTCATCCTCCTCCTTCTCCTCTCTCTCTCTCTTTCTCTCTCTCTCCCTCTCCCTCCCTTTTTCCTTCTCTCTGCTTCCCTCCTTTCTTTTTTAAAAAATATTTTAATTATTTTTATCTTATGTGTATGCATGTATTGTCTGCATGTAGGTAAGTGCACCTGTGTTCTGCAATGCCTGCAGAGGACAGAAGAGGCGTCGGATCACCTGGAACTGGAGTTACAGACAGTTGTTAGCTGCCATGTGAGTGCTGGGAATTGAACCCGGGTCTTCTGCAAGAACAGTGTTCTTAACCACTGAGCCATCTCCCCAGCCCCCACCCCCTTCCTTTTTAGTAGTTGTAAACTCAACTCACATATCATATAACTTACCATTTAAAGATTTCCATAACCAGTAGTAGTCACATTAGAACATTTTTGTTGTTGTTATTTGACACCAGGGTCTCCCTGTAACCACAACTGGCCTGGAACTCACTATGTAGACCAGGCTGGCCTTGATCTCACAGAGATCCATCTGTTTCTGCATCCTGAGTAAGACTATTAAAGGCATGTGCCACCATATCCAGCTTTAGACCATTTTTATCTCATCACAACAACACCCCCCCCCGAGAATTCTAGCTGGGTGTGGTGGTGCATAACTGTGATCTCAGTACTTGGGAGGCTGAAGGAGAAGGATTATAAAGTCAAGGTCAGCCTGGATTACATTACAAGTTAAAAAGGAGCGAGGGAGGAAGTGGGGAACAGAGAGAGAGAGAGAGTTTTTTTGTGTGTTATGTGTGTGTTGGTCTGTGTGTGTGGGTATGGAGGCCAAAGGAAAACCTAATGTGTGGCTCCCAGGAACATCATCCACCTTTTGTTTGTAAGACCTGAGACTCACCAAGTAGGGTAGGCTGACTGGTCAGTGAGCCCCATGGATCCTCCTGTCTCCTCCCCATGACTGGGATTACAAGTACATGCCACTACTCCTGGTAGGTACTAGGGATCAAAGTTAGGTCCTCATGCTTGTGAGGCAAACACTTTACTGACAGACCCATCTTTCCAACTTGAGTTCCCTTTTTTAAAAAATTTATTTTTTTGAGTGTCTTGCCTGAATGTATGTAAGTACACCCATGTTGTTCAATGCCCGTAGTCACCAGAAGAGGGCATCAGATCTCCTGGAACCGAAATTACAGACAGTTGTGAGCTACCATGTGGGTGCTGGGACTGAACCAGGGTCATCTGCAAGAGTAGGTGATGCTCTTAACCACTGAGTCATTTCTCCAGACCTCTGAGAGAAACACTACCCACTCTTTCTCCCAGTCCTTCACAATCAGTCTATGGATTTAGCTTTTCTGGACATTTCACATAGATGGAATCATAAAATATACATCCTTTTGTGTATGGGATCTTCTACACAGTATCACATCTTCAAGGTTCATCCATACTGTAGTGTGGAGCAGTGCTTCATTCCTTTTCATGCCTGCTCACTGTTTCATTGTCTGGTAGTCCATATTTGCTCATCAGTTGATGGGCATTGGAATAGTTTTAATAATTTTGGCTATTATAAATTATGATGTTATAAATATTTATGTACAAGTTTTTTAATTATTATTTTTATTTTATGAGTGTATTGCCTGCATATATGTAAGTGCACCCATGTCATGCAATGCCCATGGAGATCAGAAGAGGGCGCCAGATCTCCTAGAACTTGAGTTACAGACAGTTGTTAGCCACCATGTGGGTGCTGGTAATCAAGCTCTTAACTGCTGAGCCATCTCTCCAACCCCTTATGTATAAGTTTTTGTGTGAACACATCTCTTCATAACACTTACTGTGTATCTGGGAATGGAACTGTTGAATCATAGATTAACTTTATGGTTAATTATTTGAGGAAAGTAACTACCTCATTTTGTATTCCCACCAGCTGTGTGTGAGGGTTCTGATTTCTCCACAACCCTGCCAACCCTTTATTATTTTCTATCTGATTACAGTTACCCTGATGTATTTTAATGGTTTTATTTTACTTAAATATTTTATTTATTATTATTATTATTATTTTATTATTAGTGTGTGTATGTAAAAGGTGTCTCTACCTCTGTTGGTACATGAGTGTGTATCTGCTGTGCATATGCATACATGCACCATGGAACTCACTCCACAGGGAACAACTTCGTGGAGTCAGTTCTCTCCTTCCACTTTTATGTGGGTTCTAGGGATTGAACTTAGGTCACCTGGCATGGGTAGCCAGTGTTATTAATCACTAAGTCATTGTCTTGGCCCCTTTATTTAATTTACATTTTGTAGAGTTGGGGCTCAAACCCAGGGGCTAGTCCATGCTAGGTAAACATTCCACTACTGAGCTATGGTTTCAGCCTTATTGGAGTTTTGATTTGCATTTCCTTGAAAAGTAATGATAGGTCTCAAATGTTTAATGTATGAGTTCTTTTACTTTACAAGGAGGGTGGTGTTATTAGTCTTATTTTAAAGATGAGCAAATTGAGCAATAAAGAGATATGTCACAGCTAAAATCTTCCCACTTAAGCTATAAAGCTAGAATAGAACTTGTTTTTTGAGTCAGAGTTGAGTCTCAGAAGCTGTTTCTCAGAGTTGAGTCTCAGAAGCTGTTTCTCATAGCTTATAAGCAGGGGTGGGGGCAGTCCTTTCGAGAAGGAAAGGAAAGGAAACATGGACTGGAAACAAGGGACAAAAATCTAGCTAGCACCACCAAAACAAATCTAAAATGAAAGGTTATCGTCCTATCATGAGATTGAAAAGAAACACACAGTGTGCAAGAACCAGAGAGATACCTTGTAAATTTAGCCAAAGTGGCTATCATGTTTTAGTGTCTTTTTTTTGGTAGATGCATTAATATAGAAAAGAGCATCGTGTTTAAATACAGGAAAGTTCCCATTATCCAAAATGCCTAAGACCAAAAAACTGTTTCTGTTTTTTATTTCTCTTTTCTTTCTTTTTTTAGATCTTGGAATATGTGCATATACATCATGCACTATCTTGGGGATAGGATGCAAAGTGTGCAAATTTCATTTATGTTTTATCTTATTCACAGATTTAGAATAACTCCATGAAATATTTTAGTGTGCCTCTATTTGGTCTGTGACCTATTATATGAAGTCAGATGTGGAATTTTACACTGTGGCATCATGGGGCATTTCAGATTTTGGATTTTCAGATTAGGGATTCTTAAGATGCACTGAATTGTTTTCCTTAAAATACCCATGTCCTCTTTGAAAGAGAGGATCTTGGGTTACATTAGAATTTGTGAGCTATGTAACTCTCAATATTTGAGAGAGGATCATCTGTTGCTTTCCCTGTAAAATATGAAGGTGGTGAGCTCTTCCACTTGACCACATCCAAAATTGTCATAGATGAGGAAAGTTTAAGTGGCCAGCACAAGTCCTGAGATAAAACCAGGGTTCTGGGGCTGGAGAGAGGACCTAGTAGTTAAGAGCACTGGCTGCTCTTGCAGAGGACCCGGGTATGGTTGTCAGCACCCACATGGTGGCTAACAACCATCTGTTTGATGACTGTTCTGATCTCCGAGGGCATTGCATGACAGGGGTGTACTTACATAGATGCAAGCAATACACTCATACACATAAAAAATAAGAAGAATAAATAAAACATTTTAAAACCCAGTGCTAAGTGCCTACATCAGAAAATCGGAAAGAACACAAATAAATGACTTAACATTGCAACTCAAGAAAAAAAAACCAACCAACCAAACAAACAAACAAAAAAACCCAGTGCTCTAATAGTGAAAGAGCTGATAGCAAAGGCAGCTTGTAAGTTACACCCAGAAATGTCTCCCAGATGGTTCCCTATGTCCATCAAAGAAAAAGCCAAATGGTGGTTTAGTTGACCCAAAGTCAATACAATCTGAAATTAAAATAAAGCTTGGGCTGGTGAGATGGTCAACTGGTAAAGGCACTTGCTGCCAACTCTGATGACCTGAATTTTATCCCTGGTCCCCACATGGTAGAAGGAGAGAACCAACTCCCACAAGTTGTCCTCTGACCTCCACACATGTACCATGGCACGTGTGTGCTCACATAATAAACATATGCATAGATAAATAAATGAAATAAAACTGTTAAAAAGAAATAAATGCTTATTTGCTTCTTGATTTAACATTAGTTGCTCTACAAATTTAAAACAACTAAAATTTCACTCATATTTCTAGACCCAAGGTCTTTGGGAAAAGGAAGAATGACAATCGTCTATTTAAAATGTTGGTATATTGTTCACCGTGGATCTTTAGAATTAATTTTTACTGGGTGTATGGTGCATGCTTGAAATCTCAGCACTTGGAAGGTGGAAGCAGGAGGATCATGAGTTCAAGGATGTTCTCAGATGCACAGCAAGTTTGAAGCCTGCCAAGGACATAGGAAAGTCAAAAAGAATTAATTTTGATTTCTGTATGTGTCAACTTATCAAACTGTACCATATATATATATATATAAACTTAAAAGTGAATAAAAATTTTTTGGTCTTTTTGAGACAGGGTCTCCTGGTAGCCCCAACTGGTCTGGAACTCACTATGTAGAACAGGCTGGCCTTGATCTCACAGAGATCCTCCTGCCTCTGCCTCCAGAGTGCTGGGGTTAAAGGTGTATAGGTGTGTGCCATAAATGAAAAGTATTATATTAAATATTATTTATCTTGATTATTGACATTGTTGATGTCTTCTTGAATCTGGGTGCTCACAGCAACTGTCTCATTCACCTCACCTTTTCCCAAAGACAATAACTGCTTGCATTTCTTCTATCTACACAGACAAAAAAATAGAAGTCATCATTGGTTTCTGGTGACAGAAAATATGGAAAAATTCAAACAATGACTGTAAACACAGCAGAATCTTGGGATGATGGCACCCACACATTGTAGGGTGGAGATAGTCCGTACCTCTGAGAACTGACATTGATCATTCCCATCACCTGAAGCCCTGTCGTCATCTCCCTTCGTTCATCGGCTTCTACTTTTTGGAGTCCCACACTCCCTGAATTATTCTGTTTGTTGTTCCTTCCTAATAGTTCCCTTTGTGCATTCTTTGGTCTCCCCAAGGCAGAGTGCAGAGAAGCAATTAAAGGGCAGGTGCATAGAGACCGATTGTTAACATGGAGATCCCAGACTTACAGACACCTCTTCCCAGACTAATTAGAACTAAGTATTGTAACCCTAATTGGTAGGGAACAAGGTCCTCTTGCAAGAAGAGGTATGTTATCTTCAATCCACTGCTCTGCTTTCCCTCCATGGTGACCCATTGCTCTTGCTTCTGGGTGAAATTCTGGTCCCCTTCTCAGGGATGTTGTCCCCTTGTTCGACCACAAACTTTTAGGCTGTCTCTGCACAGCAGCTGGAAGGATCTTCCTAAAGGGAAACTGTAAAAACTGCTCCTCTATTAAACCTTCGTATTCTTAGTGTATGGTAAGAGCTGTGATGTGACTCTCGGTGCCACACGATCACTCCCTGGTTTGCATCCATATTCACTCCCTGATTCTCCTCAGGTCTTCAGCCTCAGCAGCCTCCTGTGGAAAACCAAACTGAGTCACACCTCAAGGCCCGCTCTAGTTTCCACTGGGGATTCCATGTTTTTAGAAAAATTGTATTTATTTATTTTTCATGCATAGGATGTTTTTCCTGTTTCACCTGTCACTCAGTGCCTGCACAGACCAGAAGAGGGCATCAGATCCCCTGGAATTGGAGGATGATTGTTAGTTGCCATGTGGGTGCTGGGAGCTGAACCCAAGTCCTCTGCAAGAGCAGCCTGTGTTCATAACTGTGGATCCATCTCTCCAGCCTCTGCCCTACCTATTTCTATATGCATTTAGATCTGACCTAAATGTAACCTCTTTAGCAAAGCCTTCATCTAAGCTTTCATCAAATTTCCATTGAGTCACCTCCTCTTTTTTTAAACCTCAATATTTTGTATTTACCTCAAAACTCTGTCATAATTTATCACATATATTATGTACTACAATCACCTGTGAGGATCTATGAGGGATGAGTCCCAGAGTACCTCCTCAAATTCTGAAGAATCGAAATTCTGATGTAAAATTCTGAAGTTCAAATCCCTTATATAAAATTGAGTAATATTTGCAAATATAATATGTTGTTTACTTAGTAACAAGAAACAACAGTCTGTACATGTACAGAACAAATACCATTTAAAAATATGTACAGGGGCTGAGTGTGGTGGTGCATGCCTTTAACCCCAACACTCAGGAGGCAGAGGCAAGTAGACCTCTGTGAGTTTGAGGCCACCCTAATCTACATAGCAAGTTCCAGGCCTGGGAGGCACTGTCTCAAACAAACAGATAAACCAATATATGCAGGGCAGGAGAGGTGGTTCAGGGGGTTAAGGGACTTGCCACCAACTCTGGTGACCTGAGCTCTAGGTACCCACATGGTAAAAAGGAGAGAACTGACTCTTGAAAGCTGTCCTCTGACCTCCACATACTTGTTGTGGCACACATGTACCCTCCCCCAGGCATACACACATAAATAAGTGTATTAAGTTTCTTAAAAACACAGTCAATCTAAGCAAGACATGGTGGCACATACTTTTAATCCCAGCATTTGGGCGGCAGAGGCAGGCGAATCTCTGTGAGCTCCAGGCCAGTTAGGCTACAGGGAGACTCTGTCTCAAAAAGACCAAAAAAAAGTGTGTGTGTGTGTGTGTGTGTGTGTGTGTGTGTGTGTGTGTGTTATTCAGCCTGAAGCTGTTGGATCTATGGATGTGGAGTTCATACATGTGGAGGTCTGACTGTACAGTTATTTGCTTAATATCTTTATGTTCCCTGTCAAGTGTAAACACCAAGACTGATGATCTTGTCTGACTCAATGTGGTTTTTTATGATTTTATTTTTACTTTTTAGATTTTATTTATTTTTATTTTATGTGTCTAAGTGTTATGCCTGCATGCATGTAAGTGCACTTGTGTCATGCAATGCCTTCAAAGGACAGAAGAGGGCATCAGAACCCCTGGAACTGGAGTTACAGATGGTTGTCAGCCACCATGTGGGTGCTGGGATTCAAACCTGGTTCTTCTGCAAGATTAGCCAGTGCTCTTAATCACTGAGCCATCTCTCCAGCTCCCTATTTTTGCTTTTAATTATGTGTATATGTGTGTATCTGAGAGTGGGTGCAAGTGGGTGAAGCACCCATCGAGGACAGAAGAGGGCACCAGGTCTGCTGGAGCAAGTTACAGGCAGTTGTGAGTAACCCGGAATGGGTATTGGGAAATGAACTCTGATTCTTAATAAGAGCAGGATATCCTCTTAACCACTGAGCCATCTCTCCAGTCCCTGATTCAGTGTTTTAATTCTAGCATTAGTAAATTATTAATACATTTTTGTTGAATGAATATAGCAGGACTTGTCATCCTTGGCCCCGATGGTGTATGGGGCCAAGTGTACTCAGTGGACTGTTCTTGCCTTGCAAGATACTGAGCACAATTCCTGGCTTTGACCTTCCAGTTACTATTCATCATATCATTTGCCCTCAGTTGTAATATATCAAAATAGTTAGGAGTGGGGAATCACCCTTGGATAAGAAACTGGAATATGTGAATGAGTGAAGAACTAGATCATCTATTTCAAACCATACATATTTGCTTCTGTTGGTAGCCTTAGAACTTGGTTCATGTTATGGTCAATTTTAATTAGGTCATGAATTGTGCAGATACGTGAGTAAGCATTGTTTCTGGGTGTGGCTGGGATGAGAGAAGATATTGGCATTTGAATTGAGTGTGGTTTGAATGTGTGTGGAATGTCCTCCATAGATTGATGTGTTGAACACCTGGTTTCCATCTGATGATGCTGTTTGAGAAGGTTGTAGAACCTTTAAGATGTGTAGACTTGCTGAAGGAAGCGGGTGCCTTGGGGTGGTCCTTGAAGATTTTTATCCCAGCCCACTTTATGTTTCACTCTCTGCTTCCTGACTACCAATGCAGTGTGACCAGCCAGCCTCCTACTCCTGCCACCATGCCTTCTCCACCATGAAGGAATGAATCTTCTTGAAATGTAAGCCAGAACAAACCCTTCCTATGACAGGTATTTTGTTGAAGCAATAAGAAAAGTAACTAGTAGAAATAACAAATTGAGTAAAGTCAATGACCCCTGTGTGTTGGAGGTAGCTAAAGTATAATCTGTTAAACGACTGAATAGAATTAAAACAATAGTTAGATTCATACTCCCTCTGCCTGACTGCATGAGCTGGGACACTGTTCTACACTTGCTACTATTAGACCTAGTTCGAAACTAAATGGGCAATTTTTTAGTAATTTACTTTGGGTAAATTATACTTTATCAGTTAACCAGTGCAGTTATTACCACAGGCCATAATTTCTCTCTTTTTGATAGCAAGGTGTCATTGATAACACTTTTTATCAACTGTTGCCATGTTATCACTCATGAGGACCATTCTTGGAGCCACAGAGAAGAGGTCATTACTGGAGAGGGTTCTTATAGGTGAAGAGGACTCTAAATTGGAGTAGTATTTATACTTCTTTCTATGGCTGCCCTGGTGGACCACAGTTTTTTGCTGATGTCCCAATAGCCTCTCTCTCACTGAGTATCAAGACAGAAACATTGAAGGTTGCTGTGATTCAACTGGGAGTTCCCTGTCTCACACTGCACTGTTCCAAAACCCCTCAAGTAAAACTGACATTATGACAGAATCATAAGTACTATTTATGGGGGTGTCAGAGATGCTGTTTGTAGAGGACCTTGGTATTTGTTGAGTGTATATGCCAAGCTCTGTGCTATGACATTTACAAACATTGTCTCACTTTGCTGTTAATAACTGTCTTAGAAGGTAGGCACTTCTATATTCTTACAGGGCAGACTCATACATAATGAAATATGAGAAATCCAGTTTTTATACATTTTCTACAAAAATTATAAAAATATTGAAAAAATTTTACATTGGTTGGACAAAAATTAGGCTTCATGGCTAGATTCGTTTCTCCTCCATCTTCTAAATAGATTTATTCAACAAATAGTTGAGTGTGGGAGACAGGCGTGAGCCTTGGGTGAAAGTCTTAATGACAGCCATACAGCAGGCCTGAGGCAATGGCCCAATCGCTGGAGCCACAAGGAACACCTTGTGACACTTGCTCCCATTGGCAGATCATGAGACTGATGCCTAGAGCTCACCACTCCCTAATCACCACCCTTGGAATTACAAATTACAGCACTTAGATATTGCAACAGTCAAGGTCACTTGGTTTCCAGAAATCCAGGCTCTGTAATCTGAAACCCAGTATGCTAATGAGGCATCCTACCCGCTATTCTGTGATAGGACGTTAAGTCTGTTATCCTAATAGGATGCTAAGTTTGTTATGCTAATAAGGCATCCTACTTGCTGAACTGTGATAGGACACTAAACCTGTTATGCTAATGAGGTATCCTACTTGCTGTGCTGTGATTGGACCACTACTCCTATATAAGCTTGTGCCTTCCTGCAATAAAGCAGACCTGTGTCACTGAACCTGGCCACCTGTGTCTGAATGCAGCTCCACTGACACAGTCTCCTCACCAGCCCTGGGGTCCAGGACTGGGCAGAAGCAATGACAACAGGAGGCAGCACAGGGCAAGCAGAAGAGCTTCCTCAGCCCAGGGCAGGCAGAAAGAGCAGCTTCAGCCCAGGTTGAGCAAAGGAGCAGTCTCGACTCCCATGAGAATGAAGGAGCGGCCACCGCTGGCAGTGACCACAGCTGGTGCCCAATGTGGGACACGAAGCCTCCTGCCCCATGGAGCTGTAACACCCTGAGCTGTAACACTCAGGGCTCCCGATGCCCCCTTTGCCAGTGATTATTCCGTGGGTGCTCGCTGCTTTCGTTCTCCTGGCTTGCTGTCTTTTGTTTGGCGTGTCATTCCTGTCTCTGCTGATCATCTTCCTAAACAGGTCCTGAGTCATTCTGGGTATGTCTTGCAGGGTGAGTGACCTCCAATATGGGGAATAGTCATCCAGCTGCTGCCGGCTCCTGTGCTGCTGCACTGATTTCTCTCCTCAGGAGTAGGCAAATTAGGGTAACAAAAAAGGAAGTAACTAAGGTATTAGATGAAGTGCTAGCTCTTGCTCCCTGGTTTACAGATTCTTTTTACTGGGATCCCGAACAATGGGCTTGCATTTTATTCTTGGCCCAGTGTAGAGAAGTCAGGGAGGGACGCCCACAGTCTGGGCTGTTCTACCCCATTGTGACAGCCATTCTGGCCTCCCTTCAGGGAGTTCCTTCTGAATCCCCTGAACAGGACAATCTCCTATTAAAGGAGATAGATAAACAAATAAAGCAACAGGATAGTGGGGACGGCTTGTCCCATGTGTTTCCAGTCAAAACCTGATTTCTCTTCTGATGCAGAAACGATGACTGCTGATAATGAGGTAAAAAATGAGGAATTAGGGTCTAAGGGTCCCCCTGATGAAAAACAGGAAGTCAAGATCACCGCTGCACTGCTATTATGGGGCGGTGGCTACCCTCTGCCATCTTGTATTGGCTTTGATGAAAAACAGGAAGCTAAGGCAGCCTCCGCTCTGCCATTACAGGGCAATGGCTACTTTCTGCCATCTTGCACTAGCTTCAAGGAAGTTCCCCCCCAGTCCATCTACCCCTCCCTTCCAGAGGAGGACTGGAAGCCCCTCCCACCTAGGCCCCTCTTCTATGATACAATGGGAGATTTTCCACAGTTCTTCCCAGTTACTGTCAATCAGGGACAACAGAACCCCAATGTCTGGAATCCATATTATCATGATACCTTAAGGAAGCTGTGTAAGGCAGCAGTTGAGGATGGCATTCACCCCCCCGGTTTGGTCAGTTACTAGAGACAATCAGTCATTTGACCAATACCCCCTATGATTGGCAGACTATCACCTGTGCCTGCTTACAGGGAGGTGATTTCCTTTTGTGGAAAGCTGCTTACCAAGATGAATGTGAACAACAGGCAGAGCACAATAGAAATGCCAGCATCCAAAACATTGGAATTGATGCTCTAGTAGGACGTGGCAATTTTGAGACCCCCCCAAGCTCAGGCACAGGGACCTCCCTGCTACTTTGAACAAGTACAGCTTTGCGTGCTTTGTGCTTTTCGAAGTATGCTGACTCATGGTGATACCAAATTAACCAAATTGATGCAAAAACCAGGTGAGTCTTTCTCTGATTTTGTTGAGAGATGCCAACAAAGTATAAATAGAAAGATCAGTCATCAGGGAGCTGCTGATGCCTTGCTCTAGGATCTTGTATATGAAGGCTGCTCTACGAGTGTCACCTTGCCATAGGACCTGTTAGACACAAGGATGTTTCTGAATGGATTCTGGCCTGCTGAGATGTGGGGACTGCTCGGGCCCATGCTGCAGCCCTTGCTGAGGCACTGGCTGCTCATCAGCCACAGGCCGAGATGGACAAAGGCAAATGTTGGGCCTGTGGGGGACAGGGTCATTGGTCACATACCTGTCCTAATAAGATTATGAAAGAGGCCAAAAGGAGCCAGGTTCCTCTTTCAAAATGCCCGAGATGCCGCAAAGGCTTTCATTGGGCAAGAGAATACAGGTCTAAGGTGGATGCAGATGGTAAACCCATACAAAAGGTACCTTTAAATAGGCAACGGGGCGCCTCTAAGCCCCTCCCCAAAGAGAGGAAGTAAGGAAATACACCTCCCATGTCCAATGGACGATACGTATTGATTTGCATAAGCCTAGGATGCGACTTTTCCTAGATGGCCGTAAGTTTAAAGGCCTAATTGATACGGGGGCCAATATTACTGTAATCAGACAGGAAGAAGCTTGTTTCATTGGCACTGTAAGCCTGGACCCCTTATACAAGGTGTTGGGGGCTTACAACATACTTTACAGGTCCAATGTCCTGTGGTCTGAACTGTCCCTGATGGCAATGCAGGAGCTATTAAACCACTCCTAGCTGCCTTTTATGATGGCCGCATTGTAGACCAGTGGTTAGATAAAGCCCCCCACCCTCATCCCCAATTCTAATGGCCACTGCTCCACTGCCCAAGCTGCCCCCCATCAAACTAATGGGGGACACTAACACTTGCATATGGGTGGAGCAATGGCCTCTTCCTTCACATAAATTAGCTAATTTCACACACCTCTCAACCACCAAGAAGTGGCACACCTCTCAACCACCAAGAGACTGACCCAGCGTCGCAGACCACAAAAGCAACTGGCTCCAATGGCACACCCGATAACCTGGGATGACCTTGAGTATCTCACTTCACAAGCAGAGACTATAGCCATTACTGGTATCTCCTAATTTTTGGACCCTGCATTGTTAATTTTGTTAAGGCTAGTTCAGTTAGATGTTGCCCGACCTCCAGATCCTGCCAGGCATGTCTCTGCAAACAAGGACCCACTGTTCCTTGCCTGTATCAACCTATAATTGGCCTCTGATGGGTTTCAACAAGTTCTTGACCTCTGAGGAGGCATTTAAGCAAGCCAATACTGGATGTACTGCTCTCCCTCTGCCAAACCACAGAAAGGGACCCACCCTTCAAGGGCTGGTAGTCAATGGCAGGTAAGATCCTGACAGATCAGACAACCTAAGACAGGCACAGTCCATTATGCTGGGTGACCCTTGAAGTGGGGACAACAATGCCAAGGCAAAGAATCTCGACTCCCACTGGTTGGCATGGAGTTGGCACAACCTGCTCTTAAGAAAACTTGCCATTTTGATGGAGCGGGCTCTTGATTCAATGAACCTCTGAGCCATTGTACTTTGCTTAATATATCTGGACTGATATCAATATGCTATGTATTCTAAATTATATTTT
>NW_008329323.1:748076-749477 GCF_000622305.1 Nannospalax galili | reverse complement strand
TTAACTGAAATGAAAGAGATCTTCTTAATTGGATCATCTAAAGCTGGAAGACACACCCTAAATTTGGGCGTTACCTTCTGATGGCAGCCAGTAAAAAAGACCATGACAGAGGAGAACGCCAGGCTTCTTGCTGCTTGCCTTCTCTCTCACTGGTGAGTTCATCTTGCTGCTGTAGACTGAAGACTAGCTGATCTTTTGGAATTTGTCAGACCTTCAGCACCATATTGGGACTACTGAGACATCCAGCCTTGTACACAGAGCGACTATGGATTCTGGACTACCAGATTCTTGGCCCCTCCAGTGTTGTGCAGCCATTGATGGACTACTCGGACTCTGTCCTGTGAGCTAAGCTGATAAATCTCTATACATATATATTCATTCTACCGATTCTGTTTCTTTGGAGAACCCTGACTAATACAGATTGTGGTACCAGAAGTGGGGTTCTAGAGAAACAGAATTGAAAGGACAAATTTCCTTAATGGGCTTGTTGGTATTTGTAGAAGGCTCTCCAACTCAGAGTCTTCAGACAGCATGGAGAGTATTGAAAATCCATGGTGTAGACTATTTGAAACAATTATGGAGATAGATCCATTTGAATCTCCTAACTCTTCTCTTATGAAGAGCAAGAAATTTAGTGACTGCATACATAAAACATTTGACGATTTGTGGAAAAATAAGAAAAATAATCTGGCTGGTTACTTTTAGCATCTCTGGATAAAGTGATGAAGATAAACAATGAGCTTAATGATAAAATTGACAAGCTCCATATTTGAATCAACAGTTTAAATGTTTCCAAGTGTGCCCTGGAAGAGAATCTTCTCTCCAGCAGCCAGAGAGCTAAAGCTGCAGAAAATCAAGCTGGAGCCCTTATTATATGTTTGGATGACCTACAACGTAAATTTAATTCCCAGCCTCAGAGGGTATCAGCAGTAAAGGTGTGGGCATTGGTAGGAAAAGATTGGAATCCTGACACGTGGGATGGAGATGTGTGGGAGAACCCTGAGGAGGCTGAGGATTTAGAATCCTCAGATGCTGAGGAATTTGATTCACCTGATAAACTAATTGCCCCACCGTCAGCAGACCCACCCTCCCCACCCTTGCCTGAGGCAACTAACCCCATCGAGAATGCTAATCCCATTCAGCAAAAAGAAGCTGATGTCCCTCAGGGCCCAGTTATTTTTGCCTCTAGACCTATAACCAGACTCAAAGCTAAGCCAGCCCCTAGAGGAGAGATAGAAAGTGTGGTCCATGAGGAGGTGCACTACACCACTAAAGATCTTAGTGAATTTGCTAATTCATTCAAGCAGAGGTCTAATGAATATGCCTGGGAATGGATTTTAAAGGTATGGGATAATGGTGGAAGGAACATAAAATTGGATCAGGCTGAGTTTATTGACATGG
>NW_008329323.1:743091-747645 GCF_000622305.1 Nannospalax galili | reverse complement strand
GAATCTTACAGTTGGAGATGCTGCTGCTCAATTGCATAAATTAAATGTAAATATTATAGGTGTAACAGGACCTCGGAGTAGGGGTCAGGTGGCAGCAGTGAATTACCAAAGACAAGGTGAGCGTACTTATCGTAATGGGCGGCAAAGGCAAAACAATACCTACAATGGCATGACTCGAATGGACCTGTGGTACTGGCTAATCAATCATGGTGTTTCCAGGGACCACATACATAAGAAGCCTACTAAGTTTTTATTTGATCTGTATAAGCAGAAAAGCTCTAGGATGAATGACAGGAAGTCAGTATTGGATCGTAGCAATAGAGAATCTCGCTCAGTCAACCAATTTCCAGACTTGAGACAGTTTACAGACCCAGAACCCCTTGAATGAAGGGAAGGCTGGGTGCCCTTGAGGAAGGACTTTGTCACAGTACCAAAGAGTTATGCTGTTTGCCTCTCACCCATCCTTCCCCAGAGGGACCTGCGGGCTTTTACTAGAGGAACTGTACATTGGGGAAAAGGAAATAATCAGACATTCCACAGCCAATTGGATACTGGTTCCTTACTCGAGCAGATTGATTCCAAGGAGACCTAAAAATCATTGTGGCCCTCCAGTTAAAGTAGGGGCTTATGGAGGTCAGTTGATAAATGGCGTTTTGGCTGAAGTCCAACTGGCAGTGGGTCCAGTGGGTCCCCGAGCTCATCCTGTGGTTATTTCCAGAATATATAATTGGGATAGATATACTTAGGAATTGGCAGAATTCCCACATTGGTTCCCTAACCTGTGGAGTGAGGGCTATTATGGTTGGAAAGGGCAAATGGAAACCACTGGAATTGCCTCTGCCAGGGAAAATGGTGAACCAAAAACAGTATCGCATCCCTGGATGGATTGCAGAAATTAGGCTACCATGAAGGATCTGAAAGATGCAAGGGTGGTGATTCCCACCACATCTCCCTTTAAGTCTCCTATTTGGCCTGTGAAGAAGACAGATGGGTCATGGAGAATGACAGTTGACTATCGAAAACTTAATCAAGTAGTGACTCCAATTGCGGCTGCTGTAAGAGATGTGGTTTCCTTACTCGAGCAGATTAATGTATATCCTGGTACCTGGTACGCAGCTCTTGATTTGACAAATGCTTTCTTCTCGATACCAGTTCAAAAGGACCACCAGAAGCAATTTGCTTTCACCTGGCAAGGCCAACAGTATACATTTACTGTCCTGCCTCAAGGGTATATTAACTCTCCAGCACTGGGCCATAACTTGGTTCGAAGCGATCTTGATTGCCTGACTCTTCCACAGAATATCACACTGGTCCACTATATTAATGATGCTATGCTGATTGGATCCAGTGAGCAGGAGGTAGCAGATAGTCTGGACTTGTTAGTTAAGCATATGTGCATGAGAGGATGGGAAATAAATTCAACCAAAATTCAAGGGCCTTCTACCTCAGTGAAATTTCTAGGAGTTCAGTGGTGTGGAACATGTGGAGGCATTCCTTCTAAGGTGAAGAATAAGTTGTTCCATTTGGCCCCTCCCTCCACAAAGAAAGAAGCACAATGCTTGGTGGGCCTGTTTGGATTCTGGAGGCAGCACATTCCTCATCTGGGTGTATTACTACGACCCATATATCAAGTGACTCAGAAGGCAGCTACCTTTGAGTGGGGCCTGGAACAGGAAAGGGCCCTTCAAGAGGTCCAGGCTGCTGTCCAAGCTGCTCTGCCCTTTGGGCCATATGATCCAGCAGACCCGATGGTGCTTGAGGTATCAGTGGCAGATAAAGATGCTGTTTGGAGTCTCTGGCAGGCCCCCATAGGGGAATCACAGCGGAGCCCATTGGGATTTTGGAGTAAGGCTTTGCCTTCATCTGTGGACAACTATTCTCCCTTTGAGAGACAGCTCTTAGCCTGCTATTGGGCCATTGTCAAACTGAACATTTGACAATGGCCCACCAAGTCATCATGAGACCACAGCTGCCCATCATGAGCTGGGTGTTATCTGACCCCCCAAGCCATAAAGTAGGCTGTGCACAACAGTCCATTATCAAATGGAAGTGGTATATACGTGATCAGGCTTGAGCAGGCCCAGAGGGCACAAGAAAGTTACATGAAGAGGTTGCCCAAATGCCTATGGTTCCTACTCCTGTTATGATGCCTCCTGTTGTCAAGCATGCACCTATGGCTTCATCGGGTGTGCCCTATGATTTGTTGACTGAGGAAGAGAAGACTAGGGCTTGGTTTACAGATGGTTCTGCATGCTATGCAGGCACTACTCAGAAGTGGCTGCAGCATTACAGCCAATTTCTGGAACAACCCTGAAGGACACTGGAGAAGGAAAATCTTCACAGTGGGCAGAACTTCGGGCAGGGCACATGGTCGTGCATTTTGCTTGGAAGGAGAAATGGCCAGAAGTGAGATTATATGCTGATTCATGGTCTGTAGCCAATGGCTTGGCTGGGTGGTCAGGGACTTGGAAGGAGCATGATTGGAAAACTGGTGAGAAAGACATTTGGGGAAGAAGTATGTGGATAGATGTCTCCAAATGGGCAAAAGATGTGAACATAATTGTGTCTCATGTAAATGCTCATCAAAAAGTGGCTTCAGCAGATGAGTTCAATAATCAAGTAGATTGGATGACCCACAGCCTCTTTCTTCAGCTAGCCCTGTCATTGCTCAATGGGCCCATGAACAAAGTGGCCATGGTGGCAGAGATGGAGGTTATGCATGGGCTCGACAGCATGGACTCCCACTCATGAAAGCTGACCTGGCTACAGCTGCTGATGAGTGCCAGATCTGCCAACAGCAGAGACCAACACTGAGCCCCGATATG
Source organism: Nannospalax galili (assembly GCF_000622305.1). Classification (NCBI taxonomy): domain Eukaryota; kingdom Metazoa; phylum Chordata; class Mammalia; order Rodentia; family Spalacidae; genus Nannospalax; species Nannospalax galili. The sequence continues at coordinate 744,820 of NW_008329323.1, read as the reverse complement.
GCACTGTTCCCTGGTGTGACCAACCTGCAACCTAGTGGCAGGTTGACTACATTGGACCACTTCCATCTTGGAGGGGACAACATTTTGTCCTTACAGGAATAGACACTTGTTATGGATTTGCCTTTCCTGCACATAATGCTTCTGCCAAAACTACTATCCAGGGACTTACAGAATGCCTTATCCACTGTCATGGTATTCTGCACAGCATCACTTCTGACCAGGGAACTCACTTCACAGCCAAAGAAGTGCAACGGTGGGCCCATGGTCATGAAATCCATTGGTCTTACCATGTTTCCCACTGTTCGGAAGCAGCTGGCTTGATAGAATGATGGAATTGTCTCTTAAAGACACAGTTACAGTGACAATTAGGTGGCAATAGCCTGGAGGGCTGGGGCAGGGTCCTCCAGAAGGCAGTGTGTGCTTTGAATCAACATTCAATATATGGTACAGTTTCCCCTATAGCCAGGATTCATGGGTCCAGGAATGAAGGGGTGGAAGTGGGAATGATTCCACTCACTATCACCCCTGGTGACCCTCTACAAAAATTTTTGCTTCCTGTACCCTCGACTTTGCACTCTACTGGCTTTAATGTTTTGGTTCCAGAAGAGGGAGTGCTTCTGCCAGGGGGGACAATGAACATTCCATTGAACTGGAAGCTAAGACTTCCCCCTGGGCACTTTGGGCTTCTGATGCCCTTAAGTCAGCAGGTTAAGAAAGGAGTAACAGTATTAGGAGGGGTGATTGGCCCAGACTACCAGGGGGAAATTGGACTGGTTCTCCACAATGGAGGTAATGAAGATTTTATCTGGAAGGCAGGAGATTCCTTAGGGCGACTTTTGGTGTTACCATGTCCTGTGATTAAGGTCAATGGGAAACTGCAACAACCCAATCCAGACAGGACAACAAATGGCCTAGACCCTTCAGGGATGAAAGTATGGGTCACTCCTCCCGGGAAAGAGCCAAGACCTGCAGAGGTGCTTGCTGATGGTGGAGGAAATACAGAATGGGTCATAGAGGAAGGTAGTTACAAATACCAACTAAGGCCACGTGACCAATTGCAGAGATGTGGATTGTAATTGACATGAGTAATTTTGTCCTATTTGGTTAAGAATAGACTTCTGCATGTATACTCAGGTTAAGCAGATACTTGAGTTATTCTTTTTGAATGTGTAATTGAGATAAGTGTTAAGTGGTTAAGTGTTGTGAATCTATATGATTATATTGGGTTATGAGACACTAAAGGACTAAGCATTCCTCGAAGACCTTATCACCTACTCTAAGATATATAATGCATTGGTCATTGTATTATGGGATAGTTATATCATGTTAGGTGAAATTATGACCTCAACATTGTTTTCATTTGAAAATTAAGCATGACAAAGAGATATGCTATTGGGTGTCAAGTTGACAAGGGGTGGACTTGTGATGGCTAATCCTGGGCGTCAACTTGACTGGATCTGGGATTAACTGAAATGAGAGAGATCTTCTTAATTGAATCATCTGAAGTTGGAAGACACATCCTAAATGTGTTACCTTCTGATAGCCTGTATAAAAGGCCATGGCAGAGGAGAACTTTTTTTTTTGCTTTTTGATGCTTGCCTTCTTTCTCACTAGTGAGTTCTTGCTGCTGCAGACTGAAGACTAGCTGATCTTTTGGAATTCATCAGACCTTCAGCACAAGATTGGGACTACTGAGACATCCAGCCTCGTGGACTGAGCGATTACGGAG
>NW_008329323.1:733111-742811 GCF_000622305.1 Nannospalax galili | reverse complement strand
ACAGCCATACAGCAGGCCTGAGGCAATGGCCCAACTGCTGGAGCCACAAGGAATGTCTTGTGACATTTGTTCCCATTGGCAGATCATGAGACTGATGCCTAGAGCTCGCCACTCCCTAATAACCACCCTTGGAATTACAAATTACAACACTTAGATATTGCAACAGTCAAGGTCACTTGGTTTCCAGGAATCCAGGCTCTGTAATTTGAAACCCAGTATGCTAATTAGGCATCCTACCTGCTATTCTGTGATAGGACATTAAGTCTGTTATGCTAATAGGATGCTAAGTCTGTTATGCTAATAAGGTATCCTACTTGATGTGCTGTAATTGGACCACTATCCCTGAATAAGCTTGTGCCTTCCTGCAATAAAGCAGACCTGTCACTAAACCTGGTCTCCTGTGTCTGAATGCAGCTCCACTGACACAGTCTTGTCACCAGCCCTGGGGTCTGGGACTGGGCAGAAGCAGTGACAACAGGAGGCAGCACAGGGCAAGCAGAAGAGCTGCCTCAGCACCAGGCCAGCAGAAGAGCAGCCTCAGCCCAGGGCATGCAGAAAGAAGAGCGGCCTTGGCCCAGGGTGAGCAGAGGAGCAGCCTTGACACCCATGAGACTGAAGGAGCTGCACCCACAAGGACAGAGGAGAGGCTGCCGCTGGCAGTGACTGCAGTTGAGAGCCTACCATATGCCACCTAGATATACAGGAATTGAAAAAACAGAACAAGACTATGGCCTTCTTAATGCAACAATCCATTGTCTACAAATAGACAATATTTAGCAAACACAGAGATGCCACATGGCAATATGAACATGGAGAAAAGCAAGCACCAAGAATAAGAGTGTGTGGCAGGAGCTGCTGCTATTTAGTGAAGTTCAGGAAAGAATCTCACATACAAGAAGAAAACTTTAGCTAGGGAATGAGAAGTCAGGTGGACATCTGAGGGAAGAGTGTTCCAGGCAAAGAATGTTCCATGAAAACGTCCTGAGAAAAGAACAAATTTGAGATGGCCCAGTGGTTAAGAGCACTGGCTCTAGCAAGAGACCCAGGTTCAAGTCCTAGTACCCACATGAAGGATAACAACCATTTGTAACTCTAGTTCCAGGTGATCCAATGCCCTCTTTTGCCTTTGAAGGTATTGTACATACATAATACAGATACATACATGTAGGCAAAACACTCATACGCATAAAACAAATAAAATATTTTGAAAATCAAGACAGGATACTAGGTCAGAGTTATTGAGGGAAAAAGAAGGGGAAAGTGAAGTGAAAAACAGCAGGACACAGGTTCTAAAGGTACTACAGGAATGTTGATTTTTTTTCTGTGTGAAAGGGAACCACAGCAAAGTTCTGAATAGAGGAGACATAATAAAATATGTGTCTGAGACTCTAACACAGGCAAGCAAGTAAATTACTTTTTTCCTCCAGTTAAAAAATTAAAGGACAAGAAAACACCTCAGCACAAAGTGAACAAAAGTTAAGTTGATTAGCAAGCATTACAGATTTCTCAGGTGGCAAGGGCCCTCCAAAGCTGGAGGCACCACCAACTCTAAGGTGGCTGGGATTTTATTGGGACTTAGGGTGTCCCATGCAGATATACCCTTTTTCTACTGTTCCTTTTTCTACTGTTCTAAAGGTGTCTATGTGTCCTTTCTATACCATGGATTGAGTCTCTGTATTGAACTTAATGACAATTAGGAGGGGTTGACCTCTGCCTGATTCCTATAAATTCCCCAGAAAGGAGTGTGCATGTGAATTCTGAGAAATGGCCTAACCACCAAACCCTGTCTGTAATGTTATCTTGCTTCTCTGTACACTTGCTTCGCTTGCCCACACAGTTACAGGCTGTTTATTGGTGAATTCAAATTCTGCTGTTTTGTACAAACCTGACTGGTTCACAGATGTTCCCTTTGAACAATGCTTTCTGTAATCCTATAAAACCCTGGCCGGCTATTGGCAAGGGATGCTTCTAGTCCCAAAATAGCCCACAGGTGGTAATAAAGCCTTGCCTTGCTACTTTCTACCAAAGTGCTTTTGGCAACTTCGTTCGATCGCAGACCCGCAACATTTGGAGATCCCACTGAGATCCTGAGGGTCTTGTGGGCCTGACAGTTCGGTGAAATCCCTGTGAAAGGAACCTGCTGCTCAGACCCGGCCATTTCTGTCTCTCCCAGTCCTCTGGCATCTCTGGCATCTCTTTACCACACTCCTAGCAAGGTAACAGTGAGCTTGAGAAACTGCTTTCATTTTGGTTTCTCTTTTGGTTTTGGCTAGCCAGCGACCTTTTTTGTCATCTGGATTTCGTTCTGGGATCTCATCAGACTTATTAGGTTGGAAGATGTGCGCAGTGAACCTCCCCCTAGTCTGGCACCAAAGGAGACGCCCCAGGCCCGCCTGGTCACTAAGTCCAAAGTTTGGTCATTTTTCCTGGAACCTGGACTTAGTGGCAACCTGGTTGGTGTTCTTTGTGTGTGCTTGTCTTATTCTGTGTTTAGGAGTTGTATCTGTTTTCATCATGGGTCAGAGTGCGTCCAATAGTGTTACCCCCTTACAGTGTATGTTGAACAACTATTTTGATTTCAGGAAGAGAGTTGAGGGCATGGAGTTTAAGCCTAAGGCCCTCAGACTTCAGACCCTTTGTGAGCTGGACTGGACACAGATTCCTGGTCTTGACTGGCCATCTATAGGCTCTTTTGACATTAAGCTTGCTTATGCCATTCACAGGAACTCCTTGACTTTTGTGTTTTGGGTGCACCTAGTTTTAGTGGAATTATGTCATGTGTGTCTGTGGTAATCATTTTCCATATGTTATTTGGTATTTCATATAATTATGTCATGTTATGTCTCCTGTGCTGAGATCTCAAGTAATTCTGTCATGTGTGTCTGTGATTACTGTCTTCATATGTTTCCATCAAAACAAACTGGCCACTTCAGTTATTTTCATTCATTTATTGTGCATGAAATTATTGGTTTTATTTTGGTTTATTTTGACATGCCTAATTAAAATACATGTGTAGATTTAACTCACTTTGTAGACCAGGCTGGCCTTGAACTCACAAAGATCTGCCTGCCTCTGCCTCCCAAGTGCTGAGATTACAGGTGTGTGCCACCACACCCAGCCAAAATATCCTTCATCTAAGGATATTGATTCTGTATTGCCTTACTGAGACTAAACACTTCTTACCATCTCATTCTTTACCCTCTTATTTCATGAAATTGTCTTTAATGAAAACTGCTTAACCATTAGCTTATTTTAATCATACTGTAACTTCTGGATATGGTTAGCTTTGAGTGCTAATGAAATGTATAATTCTGTCTTCCATCACTTGTTGAGTCTGAAACCCAGTTAGAAATATTTACCATATTAAAAGGTAAATGATATTCTGAAAATGCTTTCTTCAAGTGAAAACCCTTATGTCTAGTATCAGTGTATGTGGCTTTGTTCAGCACAGCAGTTTTTGAGATGAGATTCTCATATACGTGTGTGTGTGTGTGTGTGTGTGTGTGTGTGTGTGCATGTGTATGGATGTATATGTAACGTACTGCTGGTTTTTTAAGAGTTTCTTTTACATACATCTAATCAGAATTTCATCAAGGTAATCAGTCTTGGTTTTGAAACTGATTTGTCATGACAGTGTGTCTAACCACGGTATTTATTGTGTGAGATTGTTGTGAATGTATAGACTTATGTTTAATACTAAGGGAACCATTATTTAGTAATAATTTACTAGATATCACATTGACTTGTAAGTAAGTTCTCTTGTAAACTGAAATTGTTAAATTACAACATGGTTCCTGTTAAGAATATAAATGTTTAAAATAATTACTTTTATTCCAGGGTGCAAAATATCTGCATTTACATATGTTTATATAGAATAAACACTTTCCAAGTCTATGTAAAATATCTCTAAACCTTTAAAGGAGACTTGGTCATTTAAAACCCACTTCAAGCCTTGAGGTAAAATCTTAATTTCTTGGTAAATTTGTTTATGAATATTATTAAAAGGGTTTATTAAATTCTGAGCAGGGTTATAGTACAGATCTCCTTAAGTGATTATGCTGGAGGTTGGGTGCCAGTTGCTTCTCTTTACCTTGTGTTTATACACCTTCTTTGATAGAACACTCTCTGAACTATAAGGTCTACCAGGGGACTAAAAGCACAAGATGTACATGGGTAATATTAACTCATTTATTATCTTATATAATAAGATGATGCTGCACAGTACTCTTCTGAGTCAAAGAACTACCATATTCATGACTTCAGCTGTGCCTGCTTATAAAAGGTTGTCACAATTGGGCTTGCTGACGGTTGTTACTTCTTCATTAAAGGAGGGGAAGACGGGCTACCTATGACTACTGAAAGATGTCTTTTATGTTTCTCTATATTATGCATATGTTACTTATGGCACTTTATTTTGCCATAACAAGAATGATTTGGCTCTAGAAAACTAGGGATGCCTCCTTGTACCAGGTGTATGCAATCTAGAAAACCAGTTCCAGTTAAACTTGGTCTGAATTCTGATCAGTTTACTTCCTGTCTATAGGAATGTGATATAATGCCTCCCTTCCTTCTAAAAAGTGTAAATCGGGGTATGGAAAACTGGAAAGGAAAGGAGACTGTTTCTGTTTGTAATAAAACAGGCTTCATTTGAGACAGTCTTAAGAACTCCCTGCTTTAAGGTCCCTTTCCTGGGCTGTGTCTAGTTAACCTGTGATGGTAAATCTCTTCAGTCAATGTTTATTTAAAGAACGTTTGAGTTTTGTTCGAGCTTTATCTATATATTACACAGTAATTAAAGGTACCATGCTGTTTCAACTGACCTTCTTGAATGGTTAATAACCATACTTAAAGACCCATACTAATCTGGACAAAGGGGCTTAAGGGACAGTTTCGTTCCTTGCCCTGGAAGGTCCACAGTGTCCCAGGGGACTATGGGAATCTCTTGATATATCCTGTAACTGTGATAAGTCACCTGTCTTCTTGTTCAGGGAGGTCATGGAGACCCCACGAGAGGGACTCAAACCAGTGTCCTGTCTGCAAAGAGGAGGGTTAACACAGAGGAAACATTTCCTCCATGCTTCCAAGTGAGGCCCAGTCAAGCAGGGCCTCTTGACTTATCTTCACATAGATGGAACTGATAAAAGAAAAGCCTAAGGAGCTAGGGGCTACCCCCAAGCCCACATGACTCCTGAGGACCAGATCCTCAACTGACCTTAAAGTAAAAGTAAACTGTTTTATTTGGGCCAATTGTATGGTCTTAAACACCCAAAAGGAAAGTATAACCAAAATTAAAGTGATCAGTATATTTCTTTAAGGGTCCAAAGGATTGCATTTCCCAGACATGAGACTTAAGTCCAGGTAAAATGTTATTTAGACAACTGTTTCTCAGTAATGATTTCATTCTTAACAAGAAAATGCTGCTCAGGTCTTAAGACTTCAAATCTTGGTCTCCAATACTATAGTACCCATTTTCTAAAATGATGGCTAAATTTATTTTCTCTCCCTGTCTAGATGACTGATTCTAGCCACTCCAACAGCTATCAGAGTACCTGAAAACAAATCCTGAGTTCATCACTCTCGAGTCCAGTCTTGGCGGCCCAAATTAAAATGAAGAAGAACCCAATAGATGGATGCTTTTAGAAGTCCTCATCAAAAAATTAAAAAAAAAAATTCCAACGGACTTTAATTTGGACATTTAAATTTTTCCCTGTTCTGATTTTTTCTTGTTCCTTGTCTAGAACTGGTAATGCTAACTATTCATGCCTTTACTTCTCCTTCATATCTCCCAGGCATTGGTCAAGGACTTAACAATTTGGGAGTCTTTTAGATAGACTCACTGAAGGGATACCCCAATTGCCACACTCTGCATCCCTGTTCAGCATGGAAGAAGCCAGAGCAGTCTGCTTCCCGATTCCCCATGGGCAAATTAGGTTACCTCTTCAAAGTAATAAAAATAAAATGTAAAAATTAGACAGTTTTAAAGTAAAAACTCCAAAAGAAAAATGACCAGTTTCTTTCTCAACTGAAAGCTTGAAAATTCCTTGGGTCTGCCAATGGGCTTATCTCTAAGAACTGAAGATGCCAGACCCATAAAAAGGGGGCTTATGTATAGCTCTTCATAAACAATGTCACTATGCCATTCACTCTGGCATAATTAGGGAAAGCCTTGCTTTAGTTCAAAAAAGGCTCCCAAGAATAAGCTAAAAAGCGAGAACATACTAATAACTGGTATGAGTCCATGTTCTCATGGTCTCCTTGGCTAACTATCCTGCTAAGTGTGGCTGGACCCTTACTCCTTATAGTCCTAGCCCTGACTTGTGGACCATGCCTTTTAAATGCTCTCATTAAGTTTGTAAATCAAAGGCTTCAATCTGTTAAGCTCATGGTGTTAAGAAGTCAGTATGATCAATTGGTCCCAATGGAAAGAGAAGTAGAGGATCCGGTATAAAAGGTCAAAGAATTAACCTTACTCACAAGAGGAGTGGGGCATGAACTATCTCAGGGTCCTAACATAAGTTCCTCCCATCTTCCTTTAAGACAATTAGTAGGGGCTGAGCTCTGCCTGATTCCTATAAATCCCCCAGAAAGTAATGTGCCTGTGAGTTCTGAGAAATGACCTAATTGCCAAACCATGGAATGTTCTAATCTAGGGTTAACTGCTTATCTCGCTTCTGTACACTTGCTTCACTTGCCCACACAGTTACAGGCTGTTGACTGGTAAATTCAAATTCTGCTGTGTTGTGTAAACCTGATTGGCTCACAGATGTTCTGTTTGAACAATGCTTTCTGTAATCCTATAAAACACTGGCTGACTATTGTTTGGGGCCCCTTATATTCCCAAAATAGACAGCCCAGCCAATTGTTATAAAGTCTTGCCTTGCTACTTTCTACCAAAGTGGTGTTGGTGACTTTGTTCAATCCCAGACCTGTTGTCGGAGCCGCTAATCATTGAGCTGCAGCAGCCTCGTTTACTGAGTTTGTGTCATGCAAACCAGTACTTAACCTGCCCATTCAGGAGGAAGAAGTTTTCTGGAGAGCCTCACAATACCTGACCTTGAGGCATTAGTGGTAAACAAAAGGATCCAAGAAGCCTTTGATCTGACCGCTCCCTGACCCTCAGATACAGGTGGGGAAATACAGCAATTGTAACTAACTGAGTTCTTCTGTATAAAAAGACAGAACTGAAATAAATCGAGGCTGGCAGTATTCACTGTGAGCCCTCCCAAGAAGCGTCTTTCCTGTCTTCTTTTTTTTCTTTCAATCCTCATTCCCCCTTTCAGGTACTGTCCGTTTTGGCCGGCTGGCACCGGCAGGAGAAATAATTTGGACTCCATAGGCCTTAAATATATATGTATATAATAGAGTACATGAAACCAGGTGGATAAGTAAGATAAGAAAGGATATTTGAATGTGACCAAAATACATTGTATAAAATTGTCAAAAAAATGTAATGAAAACAAGTACCTGCTGCTTCATTCCACTTACTTCCTTCTTATCCCGATTAACTTTGCTAGCCACCCATGCTACTTGAGTTTACAGCACTCATTTGTTTATTCTTCAGTTTACTGTCTTTCTATGGCAGGGAAAATTTCTAGGCTTTGTGCACATTGAAAGCAATTTAGAACTTTGATGAAGGAAAAATTCTTAATAGAACATTTATTTTTTAGATTAATATTTATTATTTATAATTTGTAAGATTTCTAATAATTCTGTTGCATATTTACATCCTAATAATAGTGCTCAGTTAACAAAGTCATTTCACCAGATCTGCAATGTTTATAAATATTATTTTTGTCTTAATTAGGTGGTTCAGTCTTAAAGGAACTCATTAGGTTTTCAAAACTTGATGAATCTAATTCCTAATTTGCATTAAGATCTAATAAGTAATTTAAGGAACTCCATTACACAGCTATTGCAAAGTCTAATTAGGATGGCTTAAAGTAAGATGATATAGGAATGTTAAACTCAAGTTTTGTTTACATTTCTATGATAAGTATCTTTTAAGCAGCTTAAGGAACTAAAGACTGTTTGTGCTCAGTATGGTCCCATTGCCCCTTTTACCCAGGCTTTGTTAGAATCCCCGTCCATGGACGTGCTTCCTCCTGGAGATTGGAAACACATGGCACGTGCTTGCCTTTCAGGGGGAGATTATCTGTTGTGGAAATCTGAGTATGAGGAACAGTGCCAGGTGACAGCAAATGGTAATAGAGTGGAAAATATTGCCATAGGTTTTGATATGTTAGCTGGTGAAGGACAATACAGGGATATTGTTCAGCAGTTGCAGTAGATGTTGCGGCCTATGTGCAGATCAGTGCTGCAGCCCGAAGAGCCTGGTATAAACTGCTGTCTAGTGGTAGGCAGACTGAGGATTTGTCTAAGATCAGGCAAGGTCCGGATGAGCCATATCAGGATTTCGTGGCTCTACTACTGCAAACTGCCAGTCGCTTGCTGGGAGATAATGAAGCAGGTTTACTTTTAGTGAAACAGCTTGCATTTGAAAATGCTAATGGAGCCTGTCAAGCTGCTCTTAGGCCTTTTCAAAAGGACAAGCAGCAGGGCCTGGGGGGAGCTGCTTCAGGTGTGGCCAGTTGGGACATCAAGTGCAGAGAAACAAAAAGCTGGGTGTGGTGGCACACGCCTTTAATCCCAGCACTCCGGAGGCAGAGTAAGGCGTATCTCTGTGAGTTCAAGGCCAGCCTGGTCTACATAGTCAGTTCCAGGACAGCTGGGGCTACAGGGAGACGCTGCATCAAAAAAAAAAAAGAATAATATTTACAATTTGCTGCTATGCATGAGTTGGTGTGGTATTTACTGATGGTTCTTCTAATGGACAAGCAGCTTATGTGATTTGTGGGCAAAGTTATTCTTTTCAAACTTCCCCTGCTCAGCACAGGTAGTGGAACTTCATGCTGTAGCTGCAGTGTTCCAGCTTCTGACCTCAACACCCTTCAATCTCTATACAGATAGTCATTATGTAGCTCCAGCTCTACAGGAAATTGAAACAGTACCTTTTATTGAAACTAGAAATGTTCAAATTTGTTTACTGTTAAGACAAGTGCAAAATAGTATTAGGGAGTTGCTTCGGATGTGGCCAGTTGGGACATCAAGTGAAACAGTGCCCTAAGAAGCAGAGAGGAGGTCACAGAAATAAAGAGCCAGGCTTATGTCCCCGTTGTAAAAACTTTTTGAATTTGGATAAAAATGACTGCTCTACAGCAGACAGAATGTGGCACCCTCAGTCACAGGATACCTACGCCCAAGTCAGGTGGAAGGATCCTTTAACTGGACAATGGAATGGCCATGACCCTGTATTGATATGAGGAAGAGGGCATGTTTGTGTTTTTCCACAGGACACTGATGGAGCCAGGTGGCTGCCAGAAAGGCTGGTGAGGTTTGCTGGACGAGTGCCAAAGAAAAAAGAAAGAAGTAGAAAAGAATGATGAGGAGACAGACGTGGCTGATGATGATGATCCTGCAAGTGATCGTGGCTGAATTATACTGGACTTATGTTCCTGATCCACAACATTGCACCCCATGATATGAAAGAAAAAAGAGATAGTAGTGACTGTGAATGACTCTTGGTTAATTGCTCAGCCTGCTTCAAAACACCTGATGATTATTTTGGATTGGGAAGCGGGTTGCCTATTTGTTTTGTTAAAAATAAGTCTGGGTGTTTACAAGTAGATGACTGTGTGCTTGT
>NW_008329323.1:715186-732604 GCF_000622305.1 Nannospalax galili | reverse complement strand
GGAGAGCCTCACAATACCTGACCTTGAGGCATTAGTGGTAAACAAAAGGATGCTAGAAGCCTTTGATCTGACCGCTCCCTGACCCTCAGATACAGGTGGGGAAATACAGCAATTGTAACTAATTGAGTTCTTCTGTATAAAAAGACAGAACTGAAATAAATCGTAGCTGGCAGTATTCACTATGAGCCCTCCTAAGAAGCATCTTTTCTGTCTCCTTTCCTTTCTTTCAATCCTCACTCCCCCTTTCAGGTACTGTCCATTTTGGCCAGCTGGCACTGGCAACCTGTAACATGTCTCTTTCCAGAATCATAACTGAATTGTTGATTGGTGTAAATGTGGGAGCTCCAACCTCCCTTACCCTGTCTTATAACTGGTACAGAGACCCACTGAATGTGAAGAGAAAAGGAAACTTACTAGTGGGGACAAAAAGCCACAAAGAAATTGAAAGATACTGCCTATTGCTGGGGCAAAAAGTCATAAACACTCAAATTGGGATTATTATGTTCCCCCTGCTCCCTTCCTAGGAGTACATGGGCCAACTCAGTTTCCTTTATTCAAATGCAGTGTATAGGGAAAATGGCAGAAGTGAGGACACCAACTCAGAAGTTACAAAAGCCATCCTAAATGGAGAGTCATGGAGACAAGGATAGAAACTGAATAGTTAGTAAGAAGGGTCCAGGTTGTGGCTATCTTTTTGAAAGGTGAATTAATCCCAGAACTCAGACAGCCTGAGAGTGCCTGATTTGGCCTCCACCTGATGTAGGGGCTCAGAACTCAGCAGACTGCCTGAAAGTGCCAAAATCAGTCCTCTTACCAAACTTCCCAAATTGTGCACAGAGTACCCACTAGTAGGAGTCCAAATATTAGAAGAAAGCCTGAGTGTACCTGACTGGAGCCTGACTTGTCCCTCTGTGGGAGCTACTGAGTAGCTGATCTGAAGCCATCAGTTCCCTCCAAATTAAAATCTGAGAGAAGCTGAAACCTAGACCAACCAGCTTTACATATACAATAAGAAAACAAAGAAGGCTCACCAATAATAAAAGCAGAAGAACAACTTGAACTCAACAAAAGAAGACTTGAGTTTCATACCAGAATTACAAACAACAAAAGAAATCCATGTGCCAAAATCACAATGAAAAAATATGAAAATATGGAAAAACAAAAAGTATGTTCCCCCAAACCCCACCAAACCTGTAAAAGAGTTATACAAGGAGAACCCCCTAGAGACAATGCAAGACACAGAATTTAAAAGAACAATCATAAACATGATCAAGAAATTCAATGAATTTAAAAACACACAAACAAACAAATCAAAGAACTTAAGGAAGACTGGGATAAACTTCTGACTGAATTCACAAAAGAGATAGAAACATTGAAGAAAACTCAGGCTGAAACGCAAAATGAGGTGAAAAACTCAATAAGCCAATTTCAAACAATAAGAGAAAGCCTCACCTCTAGAAAGAATGAAATGGAAAACAGAATATCAACATTAGAGAATAAAGAAGAAGAATTGTACACACAAATAGATTATGAAAAATTAAAAAAAAACAGGAATGGAATATGCAAGAGATGTGGGACACCATGAAAAGACCAAACCTATGCATCATAGGCATAGAGGAAAGAGAAGAATTTAATGTTAATGGTATTGACCAGATCTTAAACAGGATTATAGAAGAGAACATCCCCAAATTAAGGAAAGACATTCCCATAGAAATACAAGAAGCACATGGAATGCCAAATAGACAGGACCAGAAAAGAAACTCCCCACAGCACTCACAGCATATCATAGTAGAAACACTGATTGTACAGAACACAGACTATTGAAAGCTGCAAAAGAATAACATCTCACATATGAAGGAAAACCCATCAGAATTACAGATGAAATATCAATGCAAACTGTGAAAACCAGAAGCGCCTGAACCAAGGTATTTCCAGTTACAAATAACCATAAATGCCAACCCAGAATACTTTACTCAGCAAAAATGTCTATTATAGTCAAAGGGAAAGAAAAATCTTCCACGACAGGAATAGGCTGAAAAAATACATGTCCACAAAACCCGCCCTTCAAAGAATACTTGAAGCAATACAAAGAATGGAGAAAGAAACAACTATATCCCAGGGGCAACAAGAAGAAACTAAATGAAAGTGTAATAATGGAAACACATTCTTAGGCAAAGAATGCAAACTAATAAAAAATGATCTTTCAATAATAACTTTAAATACCAATGGCCTGAACTCCCCAATCAAAAGACACAGGCCAGTTGAATGTATTAAGAAACAAAATCCATCTTTTTATTGTCTACAAGAAACCCATATCACCTTCAAGGTAGTACCTTTCACCTCAAGGTGAAAGGATGGAAAAGAATATTCCAAGCAAATACACTAAGAAACTAGCAGGGGTTGCAATTCTAATATCTGACAAAATAGACTTTAAGCTAAAACTAATCAGAAGAGATAAAGGGGGTCACTTCATTCTGATCAAAAGAACAATTAACCAAGAAGACATTACAATCATGAAATATATTCAGAAAAATATGGTGCATCCAAATTGATAAAAACAACACTACAGGACTTTAAGATACAGATTAACCACAAATAAGTAATAGTAGGGGACTTCAATACCACACTGTCTCCATTAGACAGGTCAACCAGACAAAGAATAAACAGAGAGACATCTGAACTAAATGATACCATACATCAAATGGACCTAACAGACATCTACCAAATATTCCATCCAAGCAACAAAGAATACACTTTCTGTTCAGCATCCCATGGAACTTTCTCAAAAATTGACCACATACTGGAGCACAAAAAAAAAATCAACAAATACAAAAAGTAGAATAATTCCATGCATTCTATCAGACCACAATGTAATAAAGCTTAAAATCAACACTGGAAGAAGCCCTAGTCACTACATGAACTCATGGAGATTAAGTAACTCCTGAATGATGAGTGGGTCAAAGGAGAAATCAAGAAAAAAAAATAAAAGAATTCCTAGAATTCAGCGAAAAGGACAATACAATAGAAGAAAACCTCTAGGACACCTTAAAAGCAGTTCTAAGAGGGACGTTTATAGCTCTAAGTTCCTACATTAAAAAATCAGAAAGAGCATATTGCAACTAAAGACTCTGGAAAGGCAAGAACAAATTACACCTAAACCCGGAAGAAGAGAAGAAATAACAAAAATAGAGCATAAATTAAATTAATGAAATAGAAACAAAGAAATCAATACAAAGAACAAATGAATCTAAGAACTAGTTCTTTGAAAAACTAAACAAGATAAGAAGACCCTTAGCCGAGTTAACCAAAAGAAAGAAAGAGCAAATCCAAATCAACAATATCAGAGATTAAAGAGGAAACATCACAACAGACACCCAAAGAATCCTTAACATTATAAGGGAATAACTTAAAAACCTAAAATCATTGGAACCACCCAAGTTAAACCAGGAAGAAATCAACAGTTTAAATAGACTCATAGCACAACCGAAAAAGAAAACTATAGACCCATATCCTTAATGAACATAGACGCAATAATTCTCAACAGCAAACTTGAAAACCACGAACAGATATACTTCAAAAAGATCATTCACCATTATCAAGTAGGCTTTATTCCAGAGATTCAGGCATGGTTCAATATCTGCAAGTCAATAAACATCATCAATCATATAAAGGCTTTCGACAAAATTCAGCATATATTCATAACAAAAGTTCTAAAGGGAATTGGATTGGAGGGACCATACCTCAGCATAACCAAAGCTATATACAACAAGCCCACTATGAGCATTCCCCTTAAAATCAGGAACCAGACAAGGATGTCCACTATCTCCACTCCTTTTTAATACAATGCTTGAAACTCTTACTAGAGCAGTAAGACAAGAGAAGGAAATTAAAAGAGTGCTAATTGGAAAAGAACAGCTCAAATTATCCCTTTGCAGATGACACAATACCGTATATTAGCGATACCAAAAATTCCACAAGAAAATTCTTAGAACTGATCAACACTTTCAGTAAAGTGGCAGGTTACAGAATTACTCTATTAGTATCAGTAGACTTTCTATATATCAACAACAAGCAATTGGAGAAAGAGTACAGGGAAACACATTCAAAGTACCCACACACACAAAAAAAAATACCTTGGAATAAACCTGACCAAAGACATCAAAGATCTCTAAAATGAAAATTTCAAATCTTTAAAGAAAGAGATTGAGGAAGACACAAGAAGATGGAAGGACCACCCATGTTCATGGACTGGAAGAATTAATATTGTGAAAAATGACCATCCTACCACAAGCAACATATAGATTCAATACAATCTCAATAAAAATCCCCATTACATACGTCACAGAATTAGGAAAAAATCCTTAAATTCTTATGGAATCACAAAACACCCTGAATAGCCAAAGCAGCCCTGAGCACAAAGAGCAACGCTGGAGGGATTACTATACCTCAAAGTATACTGCAGAGTGATGGGCATAAAAACAGCATGGTACTGTCACAAAAAATAGACACACAGATCAATGGAACACAGTTGAAGATCCAAATATGAGTACACACAATTTCAGCCACCTGATATTTGAGAAAGGGGCCAAGAACACACAATGGAGGAAAGACAGCACCTTCAACAAATGGTGCTGGCAAAACTGGATCTCCACCTGTAGAAGAATGAAACTAGATCCTTTTCTTTCACTGTATATAAAATTCAATTCCATTCCAAATGGATCAAAGACCTGAATGTGAAACTTGAAACTCTGAAACTATTAGAAGAAAATTTTGGCAGTAACCTACAAGATACAGGTGCAGGAAAAGTCTTTCTGAATTGGACATCATTTACTTGGGAATTTAAGATCAGAAATCAACAAGTGGGACCTCCTTTATCTAAAAAGTTTCTGTACAGTAAAAGAAACCATCAAGAAAATGAAGAGAAAACCCACAGTGTGAAAAATCTTCACAAGTGACACATTAAACCTGTGACAGAGGTTTAACATACAGAATGTATAAAGAACTCAAAAAACAAAGAACCAAGAAAACAAATGACTGAACTAAAAGAAGGGTTAAAGATCTAAACAGAGGGCTCTCAAAGGAATAAATAAAGATGGCTAAGAAACATCTTAAAAAGTTCATCATCATTAGTAATTAAGGAAATGCAAATTAAAACCACTTTGAGGTTTCATCTTACACCAATCAGACTGGCTAGGATCAAGAGAACAAATGATACCAAATGCTGATGAGGATGTGGAGAAAGGGGAACACTCATTCACTGCTGGTGGGATTTCAAACTCATGCAACCCCTATGGAAAACAGTGTGAGAAATCTCAAAAAACTAAAAATGAACCTACCATATGACCTGGTTATACCACTCCTTGGCCTATACCCAAAGGACTCATCCTGTTATAGAGACACTTGTACAACCATGTTTGTTGCTGCTCTTTTCACAATAGCTAAGAGATGGAAGCAATGTAAGTGCCCTTCAACTGGCAAGTGGTTAATGAAAATGTAGTACATTTACACAATGGAATTCTACTCAGCAGTAAAGAAAGAGGAAATAATGAAATTTGCAGGTAAATGGATGGATCCAGAAACTCTTATACTAAGTGAAGTAACAAAGACTCAGAAAAAAAAATGATGTATGTTCTCCCTCATTTGTGGATCCTAGCACCAAATCCTTATAAGTGAATACATATCCTGATGTAACTTCAGGAACCACGAATATGGAAAGGAACCAGGGAGGCAAAGGGGAAGAAGGAACCCAAGAGAGAATAGTAGGAGAAATATGTCACTAAAGGAGACATATGTAAAAATGGGGTAATTAAAGGGGAAAAGGGGAAGGAGGAGCATATAATGAACTATGAGAAAAAGGGGGGAAAATTCTCCTAATATACAAAAAAAAAAAAAGCCTTAAGCACAGAAGGAACCCAAGGCGGGATGAAAGAAAGCCGTACCAGAAGCCATAGGGTTGTTGAATGAAAATCCCTGTCCCTGAGGCTGGTTGTGCCCCTATGAACTGTTGGCCAGAGGGTCCCTAAAGGTCCCCAAAACAAAAAAGTCCATTGCCAATAATGTTGGTTGTACACTGGAAGTGGATGGTAAAACCCTATTGCTGAAGACACCAAATGATGTGAGTATGGGAGAAGGAGAAATCAAACTTGAACTAAGCTGGTAACTCCCTGCCACTGTATAGGTGACTTTCATAGTGCCTGAAGGCGATGTGCAGATGGCTGGGGGAGGACTGTCCCCTATAATTCTGTTCAACGAGGACCCCATGTACTGCACTATCATCATGCCGAACAGCATGTTCCTGCTGGTGCAGTGGTGGTGTACGTAGTGTACATACAACCAGCAAATTTTTGATTGGATAAAATGCTCTGTCCTAGAAGTGGAACACACATCTGGTACTGTAGACCAGACCAACCCCCGGGGGCAGGGGAGGATATAGGCCCCAGTGGGGAAGTCACTGCAATTGTTTTGTTAGATGGATGTGATGCACCTGCTAATGAAACATCCAAGAATTTGTGTTTACACCCATAAGTTATTATAGCAGCCAGTGTTTAGATGTTCTTGCTTCTTGCTGTTTGTGTTTTTAAGTAGATGGACTTCCACTGAAATGTTCTAACAGCCCATGGAAAACAGATGATGCAGAAATCCGAATGTTCAGTACCTTGCCAGAATGTAAGGAAGATCATCCCACACTTATCACCTCCTCCAAGGCTCAAGGACTTTTGCAGAAGTTGGTGGAAAGAATGTAAGAACCAGAAGAAGGGGTGGAGTGTTACCTGGAAGTATCCTCTTACTACTATGCTGGCAAGTTATAATCACACCTCCTTCCCATGCTCATCAAAGAGTTGAGGTGGGGAGTCAGTTACTCCTCCCACCCAATCAGTTGACCTTAGCTACATGTATGGTAGGGAGCTAAGGATATATAAGCTGAGAATGCCATGAGGCACCCCTCTTGCCATTTTGTGTGGATGTTGGGAAGTCATAGGATCTATATTTGAGTGTGGACTTTCTAGCATAGCCATAAATGGGGGGGCACCTACTCTTCTGTAAATAAACCCCCACCCTATGCTCTGTTAGCAAATCCAATAAACTCATTAGGATTTTCAAAAACAAACAAACAAACAAATAAAAAACAGAGCTAATGGAAACCTTCATTATTTCACCTAAGTTGACCCCATGTTGGTAAATACTTTGGTCTTTGATTTCTTATTCCTATTTTCCTCACTTAAACTTCATTTTACACACACACACACACACACACACGTGTGTGTGTGTGTGTGTGTGTGTGTGTGTGTGTGTGTGTTGGTCCTGCCTTGTGAGTCATGGTGCTGGATCTGTAGAAAAAACTAAGTAGCAGAAACAGAAAGTGTAGCATGTGTTCTAGAGAGGGATTTCTCTGGGTTCCCAGGTTGTAATTGAAATTGTTTCCATTTTCTTCTACTTCATGCTGTTTACAGAATATTTTCATTGTTTAAATAGTAGACAAAGACTGAATTCATACTTTAGAACAAATGATGTGTAGTTTACCAGTGAACTTAAATATAACATTGCCTTTTTAAACAAATTAAAATACCATTCAGTGGAATCAACTTTAAGTTCATCTTTGTGGAGAAACTGATAAACATTGAGCCTGATGAACCATGAGATAAACTCCCATCCTGGGCACACAGTCAGTCTGTTCAACAGAGTACCCTCCTAGCCCCTGCACTGTTATTCTAACACAACAGACAATATCTTATGATTGGAATTTTTACTTGAATTGACCAGGAAGACATCTATGTCTGTCTGTGGGTATTCAATATTCACTTGACGTGTCAAGGCTTCCTCAAGTTTTCCTGGGAATCTGGAGTTTATTGCTCTTTCCGTGTCTTTTTTTTTTTTTTTTGTCTCTGTCTCTCTCTGTCTCTTTCTCTTTCGTGTGTGTGTGTGTGTGTGTGTGTGTGTCTTTTTCAACAGGCTTTCTCATTGAACCTGGAGCTTGGTAATTCACCTAAACAGAGTAGCCAGCAAGCCCCCTGTTTCTGCCCCCCCATTGCTAAGATTACAGGCATATATTACTGTATTCATCTTTTTATGTGGGTGCTGGGGATCAAATTAAGTCCTCATGCTTGTGCATCAAGCACTTTACCAGCTGAGCCATCTCCTCAACTCTAGTATTGATCTTTTCACATGTGTGTTCATGTATGAAAGACTGTGTGTATGCAGGTGTGTGCATGTGTGTGCATGTGTGAAGGACAGAAGACAACATTTGGGTGTCCTCCTAAGTCACTTCTTCACTTTAGTTTATTTTTTGAGACAAGCTGTCTTAGTCCTCATGAATTCAACTAGACTAGCTACTCAGCAAGCATCAAGATTCTCCTGTCCCTGCAGTACTGGAGTTACAGGCATGCTCTGTCATGTGTGGCATTTTTTTAAACGTGGGTGCTGGGATCCAGACTTGGGTCTTATGCCTGCATGGTAAGCACTTAACCAATTGAGCCATCTCCCCAGCTCCTGCATATTGTTCTTTTAAAATTCTATTATACACAATTTGGTAATTCTGAAACTTAGGGTGTTTTGTTTTCCTCTGCTATAATATGAGGGTAGTCTTTTATAAACTTATAAATCTGAATTATCCCTACATAGTACCACCAGGCAAAAGTAGATCACAAAGTCTTCCACTTATCATTATATTATGTGTTTTGTTGTTGGAAATAGTAGACAACCAAATTTTGGCAGGGGGAGGGCAATGAGATTTTTCACAATAAATACACAAGACAACATTCTGGTTTATTTGATACCGTGGGGCTTGTATTAGTACTCTTGAGAAATATTTGTTAAGATTTAGCCAGGAGTGGTGGCACAAGTCTTTAATCCCAGCACTAAGGAGGCAGAGGCAGGCAAATCTCCGAGTTTGAGGCCAGCATGGTCTATATAGCATGTTCCATGCCAGCCAGAGCTACACAGTGAGGACCCTGTCTCAAACCTCCATCCCCTAAAGATTACAGGTTTAGTATTGACAATGTGTCCTGTAGTAGGCAGGAATGGTCAAATATGATTTTTTTGCACATGGTTTAATTTCAAATAAATCCCAGATGTCAATGAACTCTTCTGTGTACACTCATATACATCTACAAAGGCTTTGTCAAACTGAAAGTATCCCATGTCAGGACATAGTGAAGGAGTATTAGCTCCAACAGTAGAAATTGGTAAACCAATTTAGTTATTTCCAAGGAATTTGTAGGTCATTAAATTTTCTCTGGATAGAGCTTGCTGAGGAAGGCCTTCTTCATGGTTACCTTCAGCTCCTTGTTCCTGAGGCTGAAGATGATGGGACTGAGGAAGGGTGTGAGGACTGTGTAGGTGATGCCCATCAAGGTGTCTCCTTCCAAAGACTTGGGGCCCTTGGGCTTGAGGTAGATGACAGAGGCAAAGCCATAGTGCACAACCACCACTGTCAGGTGGGATGCACACGTGGAAAAGGCCTTGTGCCGCCCCTCTGCTGAGGGTATCTTCAAGATGGCAGCCACAATGAAGGCGTATGAGAGGAGGATGAGGAGGAAGCAGCCCAGCAGGACAGTGATGCATACCAAGCCCACACCCTTGGCCACCACCAGTACATCCTCTCCACAGGCCAATTTCAACAGAGGTGGAACATGACAGAAGAAATGGTGGATCTCATTGGGTCCACAGAAGGTGAGGTTGAAAATGGCTGTTGTCACCATTGTGCCCACAACTGAGCCACCAACCCAGGACCAGGCGACCAAGCAGGCACAACCTTGAGGGCTCATGAGCACATTGTAGCACAGTGGGTGACAGATAGCCACATAGTGGTCATAGCCCATGATGGTGAGTAGGAAAGAGTGGGTGAAACCAAATGTGAAGGAGAAGAACATCTGGCTGGCACAGGCCAGGAAGGCGATGGAGTGCAGTGAGGAGAGCAGGTCAACCAGCATGTGTGGGATGATGGCTAAGGTGTAGAGGATCTCAGAGATGGAGAGGGCACACAGGAAGAGGTACATGGGTGTGTGGAGACTCTGTTCACTCCAGATGGTGACCATGATGATCAGGTTTCCCGACAGAGTGAAGAGGTACATGAGCAGGAACAGAAGGAAGAACATCAACTGAAGGTGAGGGAAGGTAGAGAAGCCAATGAGGATGAACTCAGTCACTCCTGAATAATTGGCTCCCTGCATGGAGGTGGTGCCTGAGGTGAAGTAGGGAGAGATCAACCACTAAATGGAGAAAGGTTATCAGTTTCCACCCTACCTGGACACAGCCAAGAGGCTGAGCCTGAGAGAATGTAAGAAGAGGCATTGATTTAGTTCCCATTGTTACATTTTATAATTTAATTCCATCATCATATTAATGAAGATGATTGTTTTGATCTCAGTTCTGGGTATCTTTGCCATACTCATTGAGAATACTGGAATGTTAAGCAAGTTGTCAAGATGAAACTGTTGAAACGGCCAATCCAAGAATTAAGAGCACAGTTGAACTGACTCCATAGAATCTATGACCCACATTTTCTATTTTTTTAAGGCAGTGTCTCCCTGTAGCCCCAACTGGCATGGAACTCACTGTGAAGACCTCACTGGCCTTGATCTCATAGAGATCAGTCTGCCTCTGCTTCTTAAGTGCTGGGATCAAAGCCGTGCACCACCACACATGGCATGATCCTCTATTTTGGATCCCCCAGTGAAACTATTCTTTCGTTGGTGCTTGGTTTCTCTGCCCTTTTACTTCTTTATGATAAATTCTGAATTTTCTCTTCAGCAGCTTCAGGTACTTGATGTTTATAAGTCCTTTGACCAGGTTCATCTCTAACTGCATTAACAGCTATCTAATGAGTCCTCTGAGATTATCCATGTGAGAATCAGATGTAATAAGCCATGTGGTTTTGAGTCCCCAAAATACTATGCTATTGTTTTCTACCTCCCTCAGTCTTATCCACAATGAGAGGATTTTTCTGAAGCAATCAGCCAGAAGGTAGAAGGTGGCAGGCCCAGCTTCACTCCCTACTTTGCCTACTATATTCCTTGAGTAAATTTCTTTACCTCTTTTTCTCTTCATGTGTCTCTCCACACTGCAGAGGTGTAAGGAGAAATAAATAAGTTTTTCTTAAATTTTCTTGGAAGATGCCAATTGAGGAGTTGTCACATATGATAACTTAAGTCAATATAAGTGTAAAAAATATGTGTAGGTTTTGCTTGATAAATAATCTGGTTTCAATGATATTTCAGTTTTTATATTAATTACTATCTTTTACTTATCTTCTGTAATAATTAGACAACATAAAGTATAAGACTTGAGCACTACTCTTTTTTCTGTTTTAAAAATGCTCACTTAATATCATTTTATTATTTATTTATTTATTGTCTTCTTGAGACAAGTCTCCCTGTCACCCCAGCTGGCCTGGAGCTCCATATGTAGACCAGGCTGGCCTCAGTCTCACAGAGATCTACCTACTTCTGCCTCCCAAGTGCTAGGATTAAAGGCGTGTGCCACCACACCTGGCTAGAATTATTTTTATACTTTATACTTTAAAATTTTTAGCATGCAAAGTACTAGGCTTCTTCATGACATTTTCATAAATATTTAGTTTTGGTTGAGCCTCCCCCATTTCCCTGGCCACATCCCCACTAAACCCCTCCAATTCTAGTATTCCCCTCTTCACTTACATAGCACACGTACTCTATTACTCTTCATACCCTTAAATCCTCTTTTTCCCTTCTCATGAGTCCCTTTCCAGTTTCCTGGAATCTACCTACACTTAAACCCAAATACATGCACACGCATAAAAATTAGAACCTGGGGTTGAGGAGATGGCTCAGCAGTTAAGCGTGCTCGCTGCTCTTCCAGAGGACCCAGGTTCAGTTCCCAGCACTCATTCCAGGCAGTGCACAGCTGCCTGTAACTCCAATACCAGGGGATCCAACATCCTCTTCTGGCCTGTTCAGGAACCTGCACACACACACGGTGTACATACATACACATGAAATAAAATAAAAAAATAAAATTTATAAAAATTAGATGCTGAGATTTCCATATGAAAGGGAACACAGAGTGTCTTTCTAGGTCACCTCACTTAATGTACAATAATATTTTTCAGTTCCATCAGTCTTCCTGAAATTTTCATAATTTTATTTTTCTTAATGGTGGAATAAAATTACATTGTATGTATGTGCCACATTTTTTTATTTGTCTTTATTTTTATTTTTATTGGCATACTGATAGGCATCTTGGCTAATTCTATTTCTTTGCTATTATGAATGGAGCAGCAATAAATAACATTATTAACTTTATTCTTGGTCAAGTAATTAAATTTCATAGCCTATGGAGCACATGAATTTATATTATATACATTGTGTGTGTGACAGAATTAAATCATCACCTCAATAACTTAGTATCCTTTTGTGTGTGTCTGTGTGTGTGGTATATGAGTGTGTTTTGTGTGATGTATCCACACATGTGTGCCTGTGTGTACTTGTGTGTGTCTGTGTACACATGCGGAGGACAGAGGAGGATGTCAGTTGTCCTCCCCTATCACTCTCCTTGGGCTAGGGTCTCTGACTGAACTTGGAACTTCTGTTTTCCCAGTAGACAGGCTAGCCAGCAAGTCCAGTGATCCTCCTGCCTCCACCCACCTCAGCACTGGGTACACACAGTCACATTTGGCTTCTTAATTGGGTGCTGGGAGTCAGAACTCAGGTCCATACACTTGCACAGCAAGTGCTCTTAACCTCTGAGTCATCTCCTCAGCTCCTTAACTTACTTTTTTAAAGGTTATTTTTTTTGCAGTGCCAGAACTTCATACATGATAGGAAGTGTTCCACTATTAAGTAACATCCCCACCTTCTTTTTTTATGGTGAGACTTTTGAAATTTGCTTTTTTTTTTGTAATTTTGAACCATATAATCCATTATTACTGAATATACTCACTTTGAAACGGTCTCAACACTTACTCCTTACCTCTATCTGAAACTTTTTAACCCATTGACCAACAAATCTCCATTCCCTGACTACCACCCCACCTGCTGTGCCCTGCTTCAAAAGATAGCTAAATGGCAAATTTTGTAATTTGTAAATTACTATAAATTTTTATAGTTATAACATACTGTAACAATCAATTTTAGACCTAGAGATTTAGCTCAGTGATAGACTGTTCAAGGCCTTGAATTCACTCCCCAGTGCTGAAAAAAAATCAATTAAAAAAAGACGGCTGTGCTCGGTATGGTGGCATACACCTTTAATCTCAGCACTCGGGAGCCAGAAGCAGGTGAATTTCTGTGAGTTCAAGACCAGCCTGATCTACATAGCAAATTCCAGGCCAGCTGAGGTTATAGGGAGACCCTGTTTCAGAAAGACCCCCCCCAAAAAAAAGTTTGTGAAACGACCTGAAAGAGAAGGAAGGTTTATTTTGGCTCACAATTTTATGGATTTCAGTCCAGTTGTCCTCATGGCTTTTGGGTGGTGACAGCATATCTTGTGGGGGAGGATGTATGTGAAACAGTGTGAAAGGAAGGTACAATGATCCCATAATTCCTTGTAGGGACATTACCCCACACCTAGAACCTCCTGCTAGGCCCCAATTCCTAAAATCTCTACTTATCTTCTAATAGTGCCATGGACTGGTAATCACAACTTTAACATATAGAACATTTCAGGTTGAAATTATAGCAAGGTAGATATCTTTTATTATTACTACTACTATTATTATTCATATTTGTGTTTGTGTAGATGTCACTTGTGTGTGGCTGTCACATGTAAGTGCCACTTGTGTGTGGGGTGCCTGCAGAGGCCAGAGAGGGTGTTGAATCCCTTGGAGTTGGAGTTATAGGCAGTAATGAGCCACCCAATGTGGATGCTGGAAGCTGAACTTGGATCCTCTGAAGAGCAACAAGTGCTCTTAACCACAAAGCCACGTTTTTTTGTTTTGTTTTTTGCAGTCTGCAGTGAATGTCCTCTTACATCAATCTCATCAAGTACTGATTTCATCATGGGAAATCACCTTGGTAAGTGAAGACTGTGTTCCCCAAATATACGAGTTTTTAGTTTCTTGATCTCCCTCTGTCCTAGTTTGTTTCTTCATTGCTGTGACAAAATACTCTGACCAATACTAACTTGGGAAGGAAAGGGCTTATTTAATTTACATTTCCCAGGACACAGTTCAGCAGGGAGCCCAAGGTAGGAACTCAGGACAGGAACCTGGAGGCAGGAGCTGGAGCACTGGCCATGAAGGAATGCTGCTTACTGGATTGTTCCCCTGTCCTCTGCTCAGCCTGCTTTTTTATATAACATAGGCCCACCTGCCCAGGGGTGGCACCACCCGCAGTGGGGTGGACCCTCCCACATCATTCAACAATCAAGAAGGTGCCCCATGGACATGGCCAAAGGCCAGTCCAATGAAGGCAATTCCCCAATTGAGGCGCCCTCAACCCAGGTGTGTCAAGTTGACACTAAAGCTATCCAGCACAATTGACCCCTTGTCAACTTGACACACAAATATATCACTATTAAACCATAATCTTTCCGATTCTTGTCCCCAAGATATGATGTTAACATTGATATCACAACATGACAGTACACCTTAAAAGCCCCACAGTCCTTAAAAAATCCAAACACTTAAAAGTCCATAGTTTCTTTAAAAGTCTCTTAACTGTGGGTAGGCTTCTGTAAAATCCAAAACAAGTACTGTCTTATTTCAAAGGGAAGAATTGGGCACACCTAAGCAAAACCAAAGTCCACCAAAGTAGCTTGATGCTGGACATCTGGGATTCACTCACAATCTTCTGGGCTCTGAAGGGTTCTGGCAACTCCACATCTCTGACTCTGCCATCCACAGCACAGGCCAGCTCCATTCCATACCTACTGCTGTCCTTGGTGGTCATCCCATGGTCCCGGCATCTCCAAAAAGCTGAGGTCTCCACTGAAACTGAGGCTACACCTTCACCAATGGCCTATTCTTTCCTCTTGGAGTGCAAAGCCTCAGATGATCTCCATGACCCCTTCAGTCCTGGGGTCTTCACTGCAACTGAAGCTGCACTTTCACCTATGGCCTTTCCTGGCCTCTCAGGGTGCCAAGCTTCAGCTGCTCTCTGTGACCCCTTCATTCCTTCAACACCAGAACCATGCAGGACACTCTTACACATTACCAAGTCCTGCTTCCAGATTGACATAGAGGCTGGGGTCCCCTCTGTGTGCTGACCCTGAGGAAATATCTCCCAAAAGACTTCATCACAGTGATGCTGGTCTCTTGTTACTTACAGCTAATTTTTCAGCCCCAGTTAACCAGCATCAATTGTCCCAGTAAAGCAAAGGTTTTACTTCAGGTTCTTGTCTCTTCTTAATCACAGCTGATTCTTCAGCCACAGCTGACCAGAACCCACAGATTCTCAATCCAAAATCTCACTCAAACAGCCCTAATAGCCTTGCTTCCCTTTTAAGCTTCACAAGCCAGGCCTCCATTTCCCACATCTCTTTCAACATAACTGTTCCAAGCTCCACAGCAACAAACTCTAAGCACTCCATGGCTTTTCTAGCCCAAAGTTCTAAACACTTCCACAGTCCTCCCCAAAACACCAAGGTCAGGTCTGTCACAGCAATATCCCACTCTCTGGTACCAATTTCTGTCCTAGTTTGTTTCTTCATTGCTGTGACAAAATACTCTGACCAGTACTAACCTGGGGAGGAAATGGTTTATTTAGCTTACATCTCCCAGGTCACAGTTCAACAGGGAGCCCAAGGTAGGAACTCAGGGCAGAAACCTGGAGGCAGGAGCTGGAGCAGAGGCTACGAAGGAATGCTGCTTACTGACTCGTTCCTCTGTCCCCTGCTTAGCCTGCTTTTTTATATAACATAGGCCCACCTGCCCAGGGGTGGCACTACCCACAGTGGGCTGTGCCCTCCTATGTAACTCAACAATCAAGAAGGTGCCCCATGGATATGGCCATAGGCCAGTCCAATGAAGGCAATTCCCCAATTGAAGCTTCCTCAACCCAGGTGTGTCACGTTGACAACAAAGCTATCCAGCACACCCTCCTTGGAATAATTTGAATATTTCCCCTACTTCTGGGTTAGCAACTTGCTGTCACTCCAAAGATGGTAGTTCCAACAGCTTCATGCGGTCCTACCCCTCTGAAGTCATGGGGGTGAATGGTGTTTGGAAACCAGTCTTCAAGAAGAAACTGAATGGGTGACACCAAGGCATATGGACTGTGCTGACAAGCCTTCCATAGTTCCTCAATGTCTGGAGCAGGAATTTTTTAACCCAGGAATATTGAATTTGGGACCAAATAATTTGTTCTGTTACCTTGTGGGGTATTTAGCAGTTTCTCTGTTCTCTACCACCTAGATTCCAGAAGATTCTAACCAACTGTGACAAGAAAAATGTTTCTGTACAACACCAATGTCTCCATAGGGTGAATAAAACACTTTTTTTCTCATTGAGAACCCCTGGCCCACAGCATACAGTTACCTCATTGTCACTCTAATTCTGCAAGGGTCTCCAACTTACCCTTCTCCACTCAACAAATGCTTGTTTCTCTTTAAGACACAGCTTCAGTGTCACCTCCTCTGTGCAGTCCCCCCATGGACATTTTCTTCCCCAAACAGATTTAGTCACTCCTTACTAAGTGACTATAATATCCCTAGCTTATGACTTGATCATGGGGTTCATGAACCTGCATCATTTTGGAGCCATGTGTCCCTGGAATTGGGTTTTGAGTTCTTAACATCAGTGACTGATGTAACTGTGGTTCAAGAATAGTTGCCTTTTAAAAATTTGTCCTTTGTACCAAACAATGGGCTCAGCACCACTCATGTAGTTCTAGAGTCTTTTCCCTGGCATTGGGAAGTTCCTGTTGTGCTACTTCTATGTAGAATGAAGCATCTGATTCTCACACAGAGCTTGTCACTTTCCCGAAGTAGGGCAACTGTGGAGCAAAGGGGCCACCATTCAAACTTAAGTCTGATCAACCACAGAGTTTTTCTTTTCCTGACCTCTTGTTACAACTCATCACTTACTGGTTAGTGAAAATCAGAGGCTATTCTGAAGTCAGAAATATCCCCCTCTGTGGCTGGACATGACCATTTTTACTACTTCTGTCATCAATGACCCCAACAAATGACAGAAAGAAAGACATCTGAGGTGAGAGTTGATCAATCTGGGAGAATGTGGCTGAGCTCCATTTGTATGGTGGGACTCAGATGCCACTAAAGGGACACATGTTTGTTGAGGAAAATGCAGAACTGGGGAGACAGTGAAAGATCTGTTGTTTTCAGGGAATGGTGAGGGCAGAGGAAGGAGAAAGAAACAGTGCAGAGTATTTTAAAGGTAGTGAATATGCTGTAGGTTGTAATGGTTAACATGCTATTATGCAATCATCCACACTTGGGAATGTGTAACATCAACAGTTACCCCTGATATAAACATGGATTTCTGGA
>NW_008329323.1:711631-714558 GCF_000622305.1 Nannospalax galili | reverse complement strand
AGAGAGACTAAGTTCACCACCTAGGGAATTCATGAAAGGAAGAGCTTGATAGAAACTTGCAGACTAGGACTTGTAGTCTTACTGTTTCTTCAACTCATTGTTAGGTACATTTAAGACAGGATCACTTACTTTTAAATTGATGATATATTTGATTAGCTAGTCATGATTATATTAGTGCAGAAGAGTGGATATTTTAATATATACATATATTAGTACAATGTGTCATGATTAAGTCAAGCTCTTGACAATTTCAATCATCTCACTTAATTATCATTTTTTTATGTTGATACATGTGAAATTTTCTCTTAGCTATTTTGACATACATGATAGATTGCTATTGACTAGATTTACCCTGCTGGGCAACACATCATGAAAAATGATCTTCCTAGCAAACTTGTCCCCTTTGATTAACAATTCTTCATCCTCTCTCTTTAAGCCACAAGCTTCTGGCAACCATTCACCCAAGGCATAGACAAATATTACATGATCTCAGTGATGCAGAATGTAACAAAGCTGAATTCAAAGAAATAAAGACTCAGATGACATAGTTGGACCATGTTTTTGTGGTGAGACCTGTTACCCAAATTCTGACACGTGTTCTCACACATATTATCAGATATTCACCAGGAATAGACACCCTTGTTTAAGAACCTCCATCTAGGTCTGCCTTCTCTCTAAGATCCTTTCTTGTCATACCTCTTTCCCTATCACAGACATTTCTTAGTGAAACTGCTTTCCTTTTTCTCTCATCTCAGCTACATCTCCCCTCTCTTTTCATCTTTTCAGCCATCACTTCACCTGTCCCCATAAAGTCCTTATTCTTTATACCTAGTGGAGTTGGCACCTCAATTCTCAATGTCCTTATCTTTTTTTTATGTGCCTGTCCCCATTTTTCAATTGGACTCTGACTGGACAGATGAATAGGAGGTGTTAGAAGCACACAGACATCATGGGTAACTGACAATCTGTTCTCTTTCTGGAACTAAGTTTTCTCACCTGTCCAAACAACCTACCTCATGAAGTAGAAGGAGCTCCACAAAAGATAACATCTACCATGCAATCTTCACATGGTCCTGACGACCCCTGACTCATATACTTTATAATTGCTTGAGGAGTTATATATGCCAGTGGTTTTTCTGAGTCACTGGCAGACACTAGTTCCCAAGGTCTCTCCTGGTAAGGTAGAGGAGAGAGAATGGTGATTAACCTGAGATTCTATGTATGGAGCACTCTGATGGAAGACCATGGTTTATAATTTCTGTGAGGTGGAGTATGACTGGGATTAGCTTGGCAGGGGACTTGAAGGAGCCTAGCCACCATCATTTATCCTTCCTCTGCTACCTTCCCACTACCTGTTCTGACTGGTCTGCTGGCTGTGTCTCCACCACTAAGAGCCTGGGGCCTCTGAGGCTCTGCCAGGGGTGAGGCAACCTCAGGGAATCTGTCACCCCACCCCCCCACCCCACTGCTTTCCAGGGGTTAGTCAATTATCTGAGTTTATCTACAGCCTGAGAAGAGACTAAAGCTCTACAGTGTGGGGATTTGGGCTACTGGCTGTTGATGTAAACAGAACAGCTCTGACACTGCCCACAGGACTGAGGAAACTACCTAATATGCTTCCTCCACTATTCTCCTTCCTCATTTTGAATCTTTTGCCCAATCAAGGTGTATTTTTAAAGTTTTGTTTTAATACAAAGAACACATATAATTGTTTCTTCTTAAGTAATAAAAAGTGCTACAAATATAAGGGCCATACAATAGCTTGTCATGAAATCATGATAAGGCATTTCACTGACATCCTTTCATATCTTTTAATATTTTACATTTAGTATGTATGTGTGTGTACACATATGCCATGAATAGCACACTTATGGTGGGCAGAGAACAACTTGTGGGAGTCAGTGGTCTCCTTCTACCACGTGCACCCAAGGGAATCAAACTCAGGCCACTAGGCTTTACAGAAAGCACCTTTATCTGCTGATCCATCTTGCTAGCCCTGTTCAGATCTTTAAGTGCATGTGACATGTGAACCAATGCAAACCTTTAAAAGGAGATTTCTTTGGAAATCAAATTTTTATTTCAAGATGATATTTATATAACAGACTGAATGGATTTTGACACATCCCCTAATGTTCAACTGATGCTTCTATCTAGCTGAAAACATTTTTACCAGGTCTGGCATTTAATACAGCTTGCTGCCCTTCCAGAGGAGACTGTGGTTCCCAAAGCCACATCAGATGGCTCACAACTGCCTGTAACTCCAACTCCAAGGGATCTGACACCATCTTCTGGCATCCATGGGCACTGAACACACAAGTAGCATACATTCAGACACATACAAAAAAATAAAAGTAAATAAAAACAATTTTAAAACTTTTTTCATCATCCCTACAGTAACCCCTGGAAACCTCTAGTTTGCTCTCTACCTGTGGAATTGCTTATTCTGCACATTTCAGCTAAATGGAAACTTAAAAGATTGACCCTTGATGCTCTTTTTGTTTATAGCCATGTTTTCACAGTTCTTCCACAGTGTAACATTTATCAGTGATTTATTCCTTTCTTCAGCTGAATAGTACCTGCTGCATGGCCAGAAGATGTGTCAGATTTCCCAGAACTGGAGTTACAGATGCTTGTTAGCTGCCATGAGGGTCTGGGAACAACGCCTAGAACCTGTGGAAGAGAAGCCCATGCTCTTAACCAGTGATCTATCTTTCAAGTTCCTGTTGGTATCTTTCTGTAATTCATCTTTTCACTGAACATTTTGAAGTAAAATTCCTATCAATTTATGATATCAATCTAGGATATGAATCTCAACATTTGTAGTGCTGACATTCTGAACACATCTGTCCCCGACCGCTTTCCGTCTCGCCGGCAAGAACGACGCGGGAGGACAAGTCAGGATCCTTCTGCAGCAGTTTATTGTATGC
>NW_008329323.1:698459-706068 GCF_000622305.1 Nannospalax galili | reverse complement strand
CCCATCTATGACGTATAAGAAGCGGATTGGTTGCTGGAGATCACGCCACGGGAGGAGGCGAGGGAGAGCAGGCTCTTGTGCACGCCTCTTATGGGTGCAGCAGGATGTTTACTGTTAAGAAGGTCCGGATACCGGCGCCATCTTGTAATGGCGGCGGAGGCTGTGGCTCTCCACACACATCATGGCTTTTGGTGGTGACAACCTTGTGCATGTCAGGATGCTGAGCAGCATCTGGCCATCTGACCACTGGATACCAGAAACATTTTTCACCCTAGTCATGAGAAAAATGGCCAAAAGTCCTCTGGAAGGCAGCCACTCTGGGCAGGAATACTTTTATGAGAGAAGCAAAATGATAAAGTTGATGAGTATACATAGTAGGAGTAGACTTAGAGAAGTTTCATCTGCCAGTAAATATAACAGTTGCTTCCAGATTCCACTATTCTAAATAATAATACAATATTTGTATTTTATTATTTTCAAGCAAGAAGCTAACCCTTAACCTAACCCTAATTATTAACATAATCATAGCCTAACCCTAACCCTGAACCTAAGCCTAACACTACACATAAACCTAACTCTAACCCTACCTCTAACCCTAACACTAACCTTAAGTCTAGTTCTTTCCCAAAACCTAACACTAATCCAAGCCATAAACCTAACTGAAACCAGAACACTTAACCTAATTCTAACCCTGAACATAATCTAGACCTAACCCTAAACCTAAACCTAACTCTGGCCCTAGGCCTAGTAGTAAACCTAACACCAAGCCTAGTCTTAACCATAACTCTAACCAAAACCCTAACACTCACCTAATCCTAATCCTATCCCTGACCCTAACCCTAGCTCTAAACCTAACCCTAACCCTAAACATAACCCTACTCTTTACCCCTACACTATCCCTCACCCTAACTCTAACCCTTAACACAACCCTAACCCTAAACCTAAACCTAAGCCTAAACATGCACATAACCCTAGCTCTAAACCTACCCCTAAACAGAACCCTAACCCTCACCCTAAACCTAGGCCTAACCCTAAACCTAACATTAATCCTAGCCCTAAACTTAACCCTAATCAGAACCATTAACCTAATCCTTGCAATAAATTCAACCCTAGCCCTGACCCTACACCTAACCATAAACCTAAGCCTAACAATACATGCAAACCTGGCTCCAAGCCTACCTCTAACCATAACCACCCTAAAAATAATCCTAATATTAACATTTGACCTAATCCTAACCCTAAGACTAGCCCTAGCCATAAACCTAAACCAAACTTTAGCCCTAGCCCTAACCCAAACTTACTCCTAATCTAAATTTACAACTATATATAACTATAACACTACCCTAACCCTAATCCTAACATTAAACCTAATCCTAGACCTAATTGCAACCTTAACCCATACCCTAACCCTAATATTAAACCTAACCTAAGCCTAGAACTAATCCTAACCCTAAGACTAACCTAACCCTAAACCTAAACCTTACCCTAAACCTACATGTAAACCTAGCTTTAACCCTACCTTTATCCCTAAACCCAAATCCTAACCCTAAATATAAACGTAGGCCCAACCCTAACCCTAACACTAACACTAACCCTAACAAAAGCCCTAGTCCTAAACTTTACCCTAACCCTATCCCTAAACCTAAGCAAAACCCTAAACCTAACACTAGACATAAGACTAACCCTAATTCTCACTAAACCTAACACTATATATAATGTTAGACCGAATCATAACCTTAAATCTATGCATCATTCAAGCCTTAACCTACCTCTAAACCTAAACTTAACCCTAGCCCTAACCCTAACCCCATCCCTAACCTTAATCCTAATCCTAACCCTAAACCTAACTCAAACCCTTAAACTAAACATAATCCTAGCTCCAACCCTAACTCTAAATCTAAACCTAAGCCTAACCCTAAACACAAACTAGGCCTAAACCTACTCATTACCCCTAACCCTAATCCTAACACTAAACATAACCTTAGACCAATGCTAACCCTATTCTTAACCCCAAATCTAAGCCTAGCCCTGATCCTAATCCTAGTCCTAGCCCTAAATCTAACCCTAACACTAATCTTAATCTAAGCATAAACATAGACCCAACTTTAATCCTAACCCTAATTCTTACCCTAACTCTAACCCTAAGCCTAGCCCTAATGCCAACCCTAACCCTAACCTTAACCCTAACCCTACCTTTAAACCTAACCCTAACCCTAGCCTTAACCCTAACCCTAACCCTAGCATTAACCCTAACCCTAAACCTAATCATAACACTAAAATTAACACTGTACCTAACCCTAGGCCTAGCCTAATATTAATATTTCACCTAAACCTAACTAACACTAGCCCTAACCATAAACCTAACCCTAAACCTAGCCCTAACCCTCTGTACCTAACCCTAGGCCTAGCCTAATATTAATATTTCACCTAAACCTAACACTAGCCCTAACCATAAACCTAACCCTCAACCTAGCCCTAACCTTAACCTTTACCTTACCCTAAAGCTAACCCTACCCCTAATCCTAACCCTAAACTTAACCCTAATCCTAACCATAACCATAAACATAATCATAGCCCTAAACCTAACACTAGCACTAACAAAAACCCTAATCATAAAACTACTTCTAACCCTAGCATTACCCCAACCATAGCCTTAAAACTAACCCTAACCCTAGCACTAACCGTAACTGTAATCATAACTCTTAATCTAACCCTAACACTAAACATAACCCAGCCCTAACCAACACTACACCTAGTCTTAACCCTAGCCCTAAACTAAACCTAAGCCTAACACTACACTTAACCAGAACCCTAACCCTACAACTAACTTTAAACTTAATCCTAACCCTAAACATAACCCAACAAAAAGCCAACCTAACCCTAACCCTAACCCTAAACATAAACCTAGTCCAAATCCCTACCCCAACCCTAAGCATAACCCTAACCCTAAACTTAAGCCTAACACTACACGTAAACCTAGCTATAACTCTAACTTTCAACCTAAACATAACCGTATCTCTAACCCTAAGCCTAACACTAACCTTAACTGTAGCCCTAGACATAAAGCTAACCCTAAACCTAAAACTAACACTAGACTTAACCCTGACCTTAATATTAAATTTTGACCTAAACCTAACTCTAACACTACCCCTAGGCATAAGCCTAACCCTAGCCCAGCCCTAAAATTAAACCTAACCCTGGCCAAAACCCTGTCCTCAATGCAAACCCTTAACCTAAACCTAAACCTAACCCTAACCCTAACCCTAAACCTAACCCTAGACCTAAACCTAACCCTAAAACTAACCCTAGCCCAATCCCTAACCCTAGCTCTAAACTTAACCAGTAACCTAAACCTAGCCCTAAACATAACCCTAACCCTAATCTTAAACCTAAGCCTAAGCATACACATAACCTAGCTCTAACACAAACCAAAACCTTAATGCTAAAACTAGCCCTAAACCAAACCCTAAAACTAGCACTATCCTTAAAACTAAACATAACCCTAAACATACACCTACCTCTAACCCTAACCCTAACGCTAGCCCTTACTGTAGCCCTAGACTTACATATAACCCTAACCGTAAAACTAACACTAGACCTAACCCTAACCTTATGGTAACTTTTGACCTAAACCTAACTCTAACACTAGCTCTAGTCATAACCTTAACCCCAACCTAGCCCTAGCCCTAAAACTAAACCTAACTCTTGCCCTAACCCTAACCACAATCCTAACCCTTATCTTAACCCTAACCCTAACCCTAACCCTAAACTTAGCCTAACCCCAACACTAAAACTAAACTTAGCCTAACCCTAACACTAAATCTAAACTTAAGCTTAACCCTACATGGAACCCTAGCCCTAACCCTAGCCTAACCCTAACTCTAATCCTAACCCTAAACATAACCCTAGACTCGCCCCTAACCATAACACTCTTGCTAACCCTAACACTAACTCTAGCCCTAGCCCTAAACCTAACCCTAACCCTAGCACTAAACCTAACCCTAATCAGAGGCCTAAAACTAACCCTAGACCTAAACCTAACCCTAATCCTAATATTAACCTTTGACCTAATCCTAACCCTATGGTAGCACTTTCCATAAATCTAACCCTAACACTATCCCTAACTCTAACCCTAATCCTAACATAACTCTAATCCTAACTTTTACTGTAGCCCTACCCATAAATCTAACCTTAACCCTAGCACTAACCCAACTCTAATACTAATCTAAACACAACACTAGCCATAAACCTAAATTTAGCCCTAATCCTAAAAATAATCCCCCACATAATCTTAGCCCTAACACTACCTCTAATACTAAAACTGAGCCTAACACTAGCCCTAGCCCTAAACCTAACCCTAGTACTAGCCCTAAACCGAATCCTAGCCTTAAACCTAACCTTAACCCTAACCCTAAACTTGACCCTAGCCTTAACCCTAACCCTAAAACCAACACTATCCCTAAAACTAAACATAAACCTACCTCTAATCCTAACCCTAACACTAGCCCTTACTGTAGCTCCATATCTATACATAACCCAAACCCTACAACTAACACTAGACCTAACCCTAATCCTAACCTTATAATAATTTTTGACCTAAATCTGTTGGGGGACCCTGCTGTTAAGGTTGCAGTCTATCATGTCCAGATAGCTCTAAGGAGTTCGGCACTGAATGGAGGACTCCCTTTCTCAGCAGGGGCTTCCTACTCTGCCTGACTTTATTTGGAAAGTGTCTCCAAGCACAGATGCCTGACTTTATTTGGAACATGACCTTTGGCATAGTTACCTGCAAGAGCTGCCCCTGGTTTTCCTATATGATAATTAGGCATTGCACTACAGCCAGGCAATCCCAACCTCCCCTCTCTACATGATAGGGTCCTCCTGCCACCTGCAAATAAAGCATACTATGAACCCCTATCAGGTGAAGCTTTGGCTCCTGTCTTCACCCTATATTTTCCTCCAACCCCACCTGAATGAACGAGCTGTCTCACGGGAGCTGACTCCTGGAAAGTTTTTTCCATCATACTCATGGCCGTCCTGACCCTGCTCGCCACCTATGCTCCCTTTGTCCTCATGGATTGGTGGCCAGCAACCCATGAGGGAAGAGAGAGACCCACAAAACCTAACTCTAACACAAGCTCTGTCATAAACCTAACCCAAACCCTACCCCTAGTCTTAAAACTAAACCTAACCCTTAGCCTAACCTTAGCCACAATCCTAACCCTTAACCAACCCTAACCTTAAACCTAACCATAACTCTAACTGTAGACCTACACCTAACCTAAACC
Source organism: Nannospalax galili (assembly GCF_000622305.1). Taxonomy (NCBI): domain Eukaryota; kingdom Metazoa; phylum Chordata; class Mammalia; order Rodentia; family Spalacidae; genus Nannospalax; species Nannospalax galili. The sequence goes on along the minus strand of NW_008329323.1, from coordinate 700,780 downwards.
GAAGCCCTAAACCTAAGTTTAACCCTAAACCTAAACCTAACCCTAGCCTTAACCTAACCCTAAAACCAGCACTATCCCTAAAATTAAACCAAACCCTAAACATAACCCTATATTTAACCCTAACCCTAGCCCTAACCCTAACTGTAGCCCTAGTCCTAAACCTAACCCCCAAACTAACCCTAGACCTAAACCTAACCCTAACCCTAATATTAACCTTTGACCTAAACCTAACTCTAAAACTAGCTCTAGCAATAAACCTAAAACTAACCCTAACCCTATCCCTAACCCTAACCTTAGCCCTAAACCTAACCCTAATCCTAACCCTTAACCAAACCCTAACCCTAAAAATAACCCTAGGCCTAAGCCAAACCCCATAATGTACTTTAACATTAATCCTAACAGTCAACCTACCTCTAACCTTAACCCTGAAACTAACCCTAATCCTAAACATTAACCTACCCCAACCCTAAACAAAAGACTAGCTCTAGCCCTAACCCTAAACCTAAGCCTAACCCTACAATGTGCACCTCGCCCTTAATCTATTCCTAATCCTAATGCCAATCTTAACCCTAAATATATACCCTAGACCCAAAGCTAACCTTAACCCTAACCCTAAATTTAGCCATAAACCTAAATTTAACCCTATTTATAACCTAAAACTAACCCTAGACCTGACTCTAACCCTAATACTATTATTAAACTTTGACCTAAACCTAACCTTTTATGTAGTCCTATCCACAAACCTAACCCTAAACCTGACCCTCAACCTGAACCTAATCCTAATCCTAAAACTGCCCCTAGACAGAACCCTAACAATAGCATGAACCCTAACTTTAATCCTGAACCTAAATCTAACTCTACACCTAATCCTAACCCTAACCCTAACTGTAATCCTAACACCTAACCTCACACAACCCTAAAAACAACCCTAGGCCTACACTAAACCTTACCCTAAACTTAACACTAATCCTAACACTAACCCTGACATAACCCTAACCCTAAAAATAACCCAAGCTCTAACCCTAACACGAGACCTAACTCTTAACACTAATCCTAACCTAAACATAACCCTGACCCTAAATATAACCCTAGTTCTAACCCTAACCCTAAACCTAAACCTAACCCTATATGAAACCCTATCTGTATCCCTACCTTTAACCATAACCCTAACCCTAAACCAAGGGCTAGCCCTAAACCTAACCCTAACCCTAACCCTAACAGAATCCTAACCCTAAACATAACTCTAGCAATAACCTTATCCCTAGCCCTAACCATAACCATAATCCTAATGCTAACCTAACCCTTGACATAATCCTAACCTTAATATTAGCCATAATCCTAGCACTTAAACACACCCTAATTCTAAACACAGCCTTAGCCCAAACATAACCCTAGACCTAACCCTAAACCTAACCCTAAACATAAGGCTAGTCCTAACACTAACACTAAACGTAGCCGTAAACCTAAGCCTAACGCTACGCATAACCATAAGCCTAAACCTCTCAATAACACTAACACTAATCCTAAACCTAAATATATACCCAACCCAACCTTAACCCTATCCCTAAACCGGGCACTAAATCTTATCCTAATCCTAACCATACTCATAAACCTAAAACTAACCCTAGACTTAATTCTAACCCTAATATTAATGTTTGACCAAACCTGACTAGAATCGTAGCCCTATCTATAAACCTTAATCTAACCCTACAACTAACCCTAACAATAATCCTAAGGCCCCTAGATGGAATGCTAACCCTAGCCCTAATCCTATCTCTAACCCCAAACATAGCCCTAGGCCTAACGCTGACCCCATCCCTAACTTTAACACTAATCCTAACCCTAAACTAACATTAACCCTAGACCCAAGCTAACCCTACCCTAAGCCTAGCCCTAATGCTAAACCTAACCCTAACACTACACATAAACTGAGCCCTAACACTACTTCTAACCTTAATTCTAACCCTAACTCTAACCCTAAAACTAATCCAAACCAACCCTAAAGCTAAATCTAACCTGTAACCTAACTCTAAGTATAACCTAAGCATAACACTAGTACTAATACGAACCCTGTGCCTAACCTTAACCCTAATCCTGACTCTAAACCTACGCCTATAAATAATACTAACCCTAATCCTTATCCTAAGCATAACCCTAGACCTAATGCTTACCCTAAACCTAATCCTAGTCCTAACCATAAACCTAATCCTAACCCTAAAATTAACCCTAGCCCTAATCCTAAGCATATTGCTAAACCTAACCCTAACCCTGAAATTAACCCTAATCCTAAAATTAACCATACACATAATGCTACCCTAACC
>NW_008329323.1:660769-698438 GCF_000622305.1 Nannospalax galili | reverse complement strand
TATATATAAATATATATATATATCACAGACCCAGCACTAATCCTAACCAAAAACTCAACCCTAAGCCTAAGCCTAATCCTAATGCTAGGCATAAGACTAGCCCAAACCCTAACCCTTAACCTACCCCGACCCTAAACATAATTCCAGCCCTAACCCTAAACATAGCCTTAAGCCTAAACCTAACCCAAAACCTAAGGCAAAACCTAAACACACCCCTAGCCCTAAACTTACCCCTAACCCTAACACTAATCCTAAATTAAATACTTACCATACACCCACCTCTAACCCTAACCCTAACTGTAAACCTATCCATAAGTTTAAACCAAAACCAAAACTTTATCAGAAACCTATACTAACCCTAGACCTAACTCTAACCCTAATATTAACCTTTCACCTAAACCTAAACCTAAACCTAGCCCTACCCATAATCCTAACGCAAACCCTAGTCCCAACCCTAACCCTAATCCTAAACCTAACCCTTACCCTAGACCTAACCCTAACCCTAAACTAATCCTAACCTAAAACCTTAGCCCTAATCCTAACCCTAGTGCTAAACCTATCCCTAACCCTAACTCTAATCCTATTCCTAAACCTAACCCTAAACCTGTAACTAAGCATAGACCAAAGGCTAATCTTAAACCTAATATTAACCTTTGACCTAACCTAACCCTATCACTAGCCCTAGTCATAAACCTAACCCTAAGCCTAGCCTTAGCCCTAACCATAAACCTAATCCTAACCCTACATGTATGTAACACTAGCTCTCACCCTCCCTCTAACCCTATGCTGCACCCTATTCTAAACCTAGCCCTAGCCCAAAACCTAAACCTAGCCCTAAGCCTAAACCTAATCCTAACCCTTAAACTACCCCTAATCCTAAACAAAGCCTAGCGCTAGCCCCAGCCCTAAACTTAGCCCTAACCCTAACCCTAAACCTAAGCCTAACCCTACATGTACCCCTAGCCCTTAATCTACTGCTAATCCTGATGCTAATCCTAAACCTAAATATATACTCTAGACCCAACACTAAACTTAAACCTAACTCTAACCATAGCCCTAAAATGAAACCTAAATCTAATGCTATTCCTGACACTAAAACTAATCCTAGACCTGACTCTAACCTAACACTAATATTAAACTTTGACTAAATCTAACCCTAAATGAAACCCTGTGATGGTTTGAATGAAAATGTCCCCCATAGGCTCTAAGTATTTGGACATTTTGTCCCCAGATGATGGCGCTGTTTTGGGAGGTTTTAGAAGGTGTGGCTATCCTGGAGGAAGTATGTCACTGGAAGTAGGCTTAGAGAGTTCTTCCTAGATCTCTAGTCACTCTCTTGTTTCCTGTGCCTGCTGGAAGATGTAGAGCTTAGCTTCAGCTCCTCTCCTCCAGCCACCTCTGCCACCATGCCTCCCCACCAAGACGGACTGTAATTCCCCTGGAACCATAAGCTCAAATAAATTTTTCCTTCTTTAAATTGCTTGGGTCAGTGTTTCTATCACAGCAACAGAAAAGTGACTAAGACAAACCCTATCCATAAAACTAACCCTAACCCTACCCTTAACCTGAATTCAAATCCTACAACTGACCCTAGACCAAAACATAACTCTAGCCCTACCAGTATTCCAAATCCCAAATCTAAATTTAACCCTAGACCTAATCATAACCATGATCTTAACACCTAACCTCACTACATCCCTAAACACATCCTTAGTCCTAACTCTTACCCTACCCCCTAACCCTAGCACTAATCCTAACATCAACCCTAACCCTCAACATAACCCTAGCCCTAACTCTAACCCTAAACATAATGCTAATCCTATCCCTAAACCTAACCCTAACCCTGAAACTAACCCTAGGAATAAGAGTAACCCTAACCCTAATATTAATCTTTGACCTAATCCTAAACCTAACACTAACACTAGCCCTAGCCATAAAACAAACTTAACCATAGCCCTATCCCTATCCCTAAATGTAACCATAGCCCTATACCTATCCCTAAGTCTAAACCAACCCTAACCCTAAACCCTAACCCTAACCCTAAACCAACCCCTATACGTAAACCTAATTCCAACCCTAATACTAACCATAACTCTAAACCTAACCCTAGACCTAAACCTAACCCTTAACTCTAATATTAAGCTTTGACCTCATCCTAAACCTAACTCTAGCCCTAGGCATTAACCTAAACCTAAATCTAGCCCTAAGCCTATCACTAGTCCAAATCCTAAATCTGCCCCTAGAGCAAACCCTAACAATAGCCTGAAGCCTAACTCCTATCCTAAACCTAAACCTAACCCTAGGCCTAATCCTAACTGTAACCTTAACCATCATCCTAACACCTAACCTCACACTAACCCTCAAAACAAACCTAGCCCTAACCCTAAACCTTGCCCTAAACCTAACATTAATCCTAACCCCAACCCTAACCCAACCCTAACCTAACCTTAGCCCTAAAAATAACTCTAGCTCTAAACCTAAGCCTAGTCCTAAACCTAAGACTAATCCTATCCCTAAACTTAAACCTCACTCTAAATATAACCCTAGCTCTAATCCTAATCCTCAACCTAAACCTACATGTAACCCTATTTATATCCCTACCTTAACCATAACACTAACCCAAAACCAAGCCCTAGTCCTAAATCTAACCCTAACGTTTAAACTCACACCAACCACCAACCCTCAAAACAACCCCAGCCTTAACCCTAAAACTTGCCCTTAAACCTTGCCCTAAACCTAACACTATTCCTAACCCTAACCCTAATCAAACCCTAATCTTACCTTAACCATAAAAGTAACCCTAGCTCTAATCCTAAGCCTAGTCCTAAACCTAACACTAATCCTATCCATAAACTTAACCCTCACCCTAAATATAACCTTAGTTCAAACCCTAACCCTAAACCCAAGCCTAAACCTACATGTAACCCTATCTGTTTTCCTACACCTAACCATAACACTAACCCTAAACCAAGCCCTAGTCCGAACCCTAACCCTATCCCTAACCTTAACTCTATTCCTAATCCTACCCTCTCCTATATATAATCCTAACCCTAGCCCTAACCCCAATCCTTACCCTAAACATAACACTAGACCCAATGCTAACCCCAACCCTAACCCTAATCTTAACCAGAAACATAAACCTAACCCTAAACATAATCCTAGGTCTAACCCTAATCTTAGCCCTAAACCTAAATGTAATTCTGTTACTAAACCTAACCCTAATGCTGAAACTAACCCTAAACCAAACACTAAGGCACACATAGCCATATCCCTAAACCTAACCCTAATCAAAACCCTAAATATATATACTAGACCCAAACCTAACCCTAACCAAAAATCCAACACTAACCCAAACCTAATTCTAACCAAAAACCCAACCCTAACTCAAACCTAATCCTAACCCTATGCATAACACTAGCCCAAACCCCACTGTTAACCTTAACCCAATCCCTAACTCTAACCCTAAATCTAACCTTAACCCTAATGCTAACCCCTAACTTACCAAACTCTAAAATAACCCCAGCACTAACCCTAACCCTAAACCTAGCCTTAACCTGAAACCTAAAGCAAAACTTACACATACTCCTAAGATGAACCCCAAACCCTAGCCCCAAACCTAATCCTAATCCTAAACCTAAACTTAACCCTATACTAAATCCTAACCATATTAGTCATTTTTCTGTTGCTGTGATAGAAACACTGACCCCAAAAATTTATAGAAGTAAGAATTTATTTGAGCTTATGTTCAAGAGGAATTACAGTCCATATTGGTGGGGAGGCATGGTGACAGAGCCGGCTGGAGAAGAGGAGCTGAAGCTAAGCTCTACATCTTCCAACAGGCACAGGAAACAAGAGAGCAACTAGAGATCTGGGAAGGCTTAAGAACTCTCTAAGTCCACCCCCAGTGACATGCTTCCTCCAGGATAGCCACAGCTTCTAAAACCTCCCAAAACAGAGCCACCATCTGGGGACATAATGTTCAAATACGTGGAGCCTATCGGGGAACATTGTCATTCAAACCATCACATTAACCATAACTTAATCCTAACCCAAAAAAACCCTAGCTTTAACCTAACCTTAATGCTAACCCTAACTCTAACCCTAATCCTATCCCTAAACCTAACACCAAACCTGAAAATAACCCTAGACCAAAGGTTAACCCGAACACTAATATCAACTTTTGACCTATTCCTAACCCTAGCCTTAGCCTAACCCTAAACCTAATCCTAACCCTATATGTGACACTAGCACTAACCCTATGTCTAACCCTAAGATGAACTCTAATTCTAAACGTAGTCTTAGCCCTAAACCTAAACCTAACCCTAGCCCTAAACCTAATCCTTGCCCTAAACCTAACATTAATCCTAACCCTAACCCTAATCCTAATCCAACCCTAATCTAACCCTAACCCTAATCATAACCCTAAACTCTAACCCTAACCCTAGATGTAACACTAACACCAATCCTAACCCTAAACTTAACCCTACCCTAAATACAATCTTAGCTCTAACCATAAACCTAAACCAAGCCCAAGCCCTAGCCCTAAATCTAACCCTAACACTAACCCAAACCTTAACCTAAATATAACCCTAGCCCTAACCTTATCCCTAGCCCTAACCATAACTATAATCCTAACCTAATCATAGACATAATCCTAGCCCTAATGCTAACCATAATCCTAACACTTAAACTCACCCTAGTCCTAAACACAGCCTTAGCCCAACCATAACCCTAGACCTAACCACAACCATAGCCCTAACACTAAACATAATCTCAGTCCTAACACTAACCCTAAACTTAGCCTTAAACCTAAGTCTAACTCTACATGTCACTATACCCCTAAACCTACCACAAACCCTAACACTAATCCTAACCCCAAATATATACCCCAGACCCAACCTTAACCCTACTCATAAACCTAGCCCTAAACCTAAACCTAACCGTACTCGTAAACCTAACACTAACTTTAGACTTAACCATATCCCTAATATTAACCTTTGACCAAAAACTAACTAGAATCCTAGCCCTATCCCTAAACCCAACACTAACCCTACTCTAACCATAATCTTAACATTAAAATTGCCCCTAACATAGCCCTAACCCTAGCCCTAACCATAACCCTAACCATTCCTAATCCTAAAGCTAAACATTAACCTAAGCCTAAACCTACACATAACCCTAGCCCTAACGCTAACCCCATCACTAACCCTAACCCGAAACCTAACCCTAACCAACCCTAACACTAACTTTTTTTTGCATTCTTTTATGTTTTTATTTCTCTCTTATTTTTTTGTCTTTTTTTTTTTTTTTTTTTTTGAGACAGGGTATCCTTGTAGCCCCAGCTGTCCTGAAACTCTCTATGTAGACCAGGCTGGCCTCGAACTCACAAACATCCATGTGCCTCTGCCTCCCAAGTGCTGGGATTAAAGGCATATGCTACCATCCCTGGCTATTTCTATTTTTAAAAATTATTTATTTAATAACCACATGATTAGAAGAAGAATTTCATTAAAACAGCATTGACATATTCAATAACAATTTTCTGAGCTAATGCATCTTTATCAAATTGGCTATAAATTTTTAGGTTTACAGTTGAATTGTTACAGTTATACAATATTTTACTCAGTATTAACCTTATAAGACATAAAATTAAATGAAAGACATAAAATTGAATGAGGTTTTAACCTTTAAAAAAATCTCCATTTCATTTTAAAATATACTGTTTCATACAGAAAAACTCATTTATAATGCTACTAACACTTAGATTTTTGTACATGCATCTCTAATCTCTATGTATCTGATTATTACTAGTCACAGTCAGTTACTTTCTGAGATCCTTGGCACCTGGGCATGGACATAAAATCATCAGGTAGACTTCAGTGGTAATGTGTTTCACCTCTACTAATTAACAAGAAGCAAATTTTTATGCTTCTTCCTCAAATATAACTCATTTTTTTAATCTGTTGATTTTTTTGTGTATTTCATACAGAACATTCCAAACAATCTTATTCATCTATATACCCACATCCCAAATGGCATCATCCCATAGTCCTGCCCCCCAACACTGGAACCCATATACTCTGTAATCTCTGTTACTGTCCACTGTGTTGTTGGTGCCCCAGCCGTTCTCCAGTGCTTGTCCATCTGCTGAATCTAGTCAGCTATCTAGAGTTCCTAGTTTTAGGAAGATTAGCTCTTCCTCATCTAGCATAAATCATTTGCCAATACTCCTTGGGGTCTGCTGTTCATTTTCCCGGTTCTGTGCTGGGTTACTATCTGGGAGTCTCTTGGGCCACCCTGGCCAACAACTCAAAGGAAGATATCTCCTGTCTGGCATTGTTTCATGTTATGTAGCTTTTAGCTATACATATGGACTCTTAATGAATTATATTGATCCCTTTAATCTTTGGTTATACTTTCCTTTTGGTTGTTCAAGACCATACAGTTGGCCTAGATAAACCAATTTGTTTTTATTCTTAAGATCCTTTGAGGATCTGTTCCTCAGGTGTCACATGGGCTTGGAAGGAGCCCCTGGCTCCTGTCTTTTACCAGTTCCATCTATGTGAAGATAAATCCAAGGTCCTGCTCGACCATGGCTGGCTTCACTTGGAAGCATAGAGGAAATGTCTCTTCTGTGTTGACCCTCCCGTTGTAGACTGGACACTGGTTCAAGTCCATTTGGTGGGGTCTCCATGGCCTCCTTGATCAAGAGGACAGGTGATGCACCACAGTTACAGGACATTTTGAGAGATACTCATAGTTCCCTGGAGCTTAGTCAACCTAGGAGTGCAAGGAGCAAAGATTGTCCTTCATATCCCTCTGACCAAATTAGTATATGCCTCAAAGTGTGGCTGTTAGAAATCCAAAGTTAGTTCCATCAGTCTGGTACTTTTAATTACCATGTGCTATGTAAATAAAGCTTGGCCAAAGACCCAAACGTTCTCAGATAAACCTTGCCTAGACATGTATTATATTCCTTGAGATAGTTGTATGTATAATTTGTCAGTGGGTTGTTCGATTAATATGATTTCCTCTGGTTTTTTTAAAAACTAGAAAGGCATTATTTATCTCTCATTTTCTAACCCTTCCACCATGGTTTCCCCATGTAAAGTACCTCAATTTCTCCCATTTCTCCCTGAATAATAGCCTTCTCCTATGGTCCCACCTCTCTTGAGCTTCTTCTTTCCTTTTATCCCCAAGGTTCCTTGTAAATCCTCCTCCCCCTCCCCTTCATAACCCAATTTTTATCCCTATCTCCCTTATTAATGCCTGTTTCCTACTGTTCTCTTTCAGATTCTTTTTTCAATTAATTAATTAACTAATTAATTTGTTTATTTGGTCTTATTGAGACAGGGTCTCCCTGTAGCCCCAGCTGTCCTGGAACTCAGTATGTAGACCAGGCTGGCCTTGAACTCACAGAGATCTGCCTGCTTCTGCATCCCAAGTGCTGGGACTAAAAGCATGTGCCACCATGCCTGGCTTCTCTTTCAGATTCTTTATTTTCCTTTATCTTCCTGGTTCCTTTTCATTATCCTGGTGGCTGTAGTGATGTCTGGATACATACTCACTTATAAGGATTTGGTGCCAGGAAAAATATATGAGAAAGAACACACGTCATATTTGTTTGTTTGTTTTTCTGAGTCTGTGTTACTTCACTTAATATAAGTTTCTAGTTCTGTCTGTTTACCATCAGATGTCATGATTTCGTTTTTCTTTACTGCTAAGTAAAACTCCATTGTATAAATGAATCACATTTTCATCATCTACTCGTCAGTTGAGGGACACTTAGGTTGCTTCCATATCTTAGCTATTGTGAAAAGAGCAGCAACAAACATGGATGTACAAGTGTCTCTGCAATAGGGTGCGTTCTTTGGGTATATGCCAAGGAGTGGTACAACTGGGTCAATCGGTAGTTTTACTTATAGTTTTTTAAGAGTTCTCCACACTGTTTTCCATAGGAGTTGAACAAGTTTGCAATTCTACCAGCAGTGCATGAGCAGGCCCCTTTCCACCCATTCTCTCCAAAATTTGGTATCATTTGTTCTCTTGATCTTAGCCAGTCTGACTGGGGTAAGATGAAATCTTGAAGTTATATTAATTTGCATTTCCCTAATTACTAATGATGTTGAACACCTTTTAAGACGCTTCTTAGCCATCTTTATTTCTTCTTTAGAGAACTCTCTATTCAGCTCCTTAGCCAGCTTTTTAATTGGGTTACTTCCTTACTTGATTCTTTGTTTTTTGAGTTCATTATATATTCTGGATGTTAAACCTCTGTCAGATGTGTTCCTGGTGAAGATTTTCTTCCATTCTGTGGGTTTTCTCCTCATTTCCTTCATTTCTTCTTTTGATGTACAGAAGCCTTTTAGTTTAATGAGGTCATATTTGTTGATTCTTGACCTTGTTTCCTGAGCAATTGCTGTCTGGCTTAGAAAATCCTTCCCTACACCTATACCTTGTAGGTTATTGCCAATGTTTTCTTCTAAAAGTTTCAGAGTTTCAGACTTCACATTGAGGTCTTTGATTCATTTGGAGTCGACTGTTGTGCAAGATGAAAGATAGGGGTTTAGTTTCATTCTTCTATGGGTGGAGATCCAGTTTTGCCAGCACCATTTGCTGAACATGCTGTCTTTCCAACAGTTCATGTTCTTGGCCCCTTTGTCAAATATCAGGTGGCTGAAATTGCATGTATCAATATTTGGGTCTTCAATTTTGTTCCATTGATCTATGGGTCTATTTTTGTGCCAGTACCATGTTGTTTTTATGAATACAGCTCAGTAGTGCAGTTTAAAATTTGGTATAGTAATCCCCCAGCTTTGCTCTTAGTGCTCAAGGTTGCTTTGGCTATCCAAGGTTTTTGTGCTTCCATATGAACCTTAGGGTGGTTTTTTTCCAACTCTGTGAAGAATGTCATTGGGGATTTTGATTGGCATTGCATTGGATCTATAAATGGCTTTTGTTCAGATGGCCATTTTCACAATATTAATTCTTCCAATCCATGAGCATGGGAGATCCTTCCATCTTCTGATGTCTTCCTCAATCTCTTTCTTTAAAGATTTAAATTTTTCATTGTAGAGGCTTTTAATATCTTTGGTCAGGTTTATTTCAAGATATTTTATTTTTATTGCAGCTATTGCAAAAGGGGGTATTTCCATGTACTCTTTCTCTGATTGCTTGTTATTAGTATATAGAAAGGCTACAGACTTTTGTAGATTAATTTTGTAAACTGCCACTTTACTGACTGAAGCTGTTAATAATTTCTAGGAGCTTTCTGGTGGAATTTTTGGGTCTGTTAGATATACTATCATATCACCTGCAAAAAAGTATAATTTGCTCTCTTCTTTTCCAATTATTACTACTTTAATTTCCTTCTCTTGTCTTATTGCTCTTGCAAGAATTTCAAGCACTATGTTAAAAAGGACTGGACAGCCTTGCCTGGTTCCTGATTTTAATGAGAATGGTTCCAGTTTTTCTCCATTTAGAATGATGTTGGCTGTGGGGCTGTTGTTTATGGCTTTAATTATGTTGAGGTATGTTCCCTCCAGTCCAATTCCCTCTAGGACTTTAAACATAAATACATGTTGAATTTTGTCAAAGGCCTTCTCTGCAGCTATTGAAATGAAGATGTGGTTCTTGTCTTTGAGTCCAGTTATATGATTTAAGACATTTATTGACTTATGTATATTGAACCATTCCTGCATCTCTGGGATAAAGCTGACTTGATCGTGGTGAATGATCTTTTTGATGTGTGTCTGCATGCAATGTGCAAGTATTTTGTTGAGACTATTTGCATCTATGTTCATATAAGGATACGGGTCTACTGTTTCTTCTTTGGTTGTATCTTTACCTGGCTTTGGTATTAGAGTGATTCTGCCTTCATAGAAGGAATTTGGAAGTTCTCCCTCCATATCTATCTTTTTGAATAAATTATGTAATATTGGATGGAGATCTTTAAATGTCTGGTAGAATTCTGCTGTAACTCCATTTGATCCTGGGCTTTTTTTAGTCGGGAGGTTTTGTATTACTGTTTCAATTTCCTTATATGTTATGGGTCTATTTAAGCTATTGATCTCTTCTTGGTTTAGTTTTGGGGATTCCCATGCTTTTAGATACCCATCCATTTCTTTTAGGTTTTCAAATTGAGTAGCATATGTTTTTAAGTATTCCCTTATAATGTTCTGGATCTCTTTGGTGTCTGTTGTGATATTCCCTGTTTCATCTCTGATGTTGTTGATTTGGAGGTTCTCTTTTTTTCTTTTGGTTAACTGGGCTAGTGGTCTGTCAATCTTTTCAAAGAACAAGCTCTTGGATTAGTTGATTCTTTGTATTGTTTTATTTGTTTCTATTTCATTAATTTCTGCTCTGATTTTTGTTATTTCTTCTTGTCTGCTGGGTTTGGGTTTCATTTGTTGTTACTTTTCAAGTGTCTTGAATTGCAATGTTAAGTCATTTATTTGTGTTCTTTCTGATTTTTTTAATGTAGGCACTTAGAGGTATAAACTTCCCTGTAAGGACAGATTTCAAAGTGTCCCAGAGGTTTTGTTGTGTTGTATTGCCCTTTTTATTTAGATCCAGGAATACTTTTCTTTCTTAATTTCTCCTTTGACCCATTTATCATTCAGGAGTGTATTGTTTAGTCTCCATATGTTCATGTAGTTACTATTTGTGGTCTGACAGAATGCATGGAATTATTTCAATCTTTTTTTATTTGTTGAGGTTTGTTTTGTGCCCCAGTATATGGTCAATTTTGGAGAAGGTTCCATGGGGTGCTGAATAGAAAGTATATTCTTTGGTGCTTGGGTGGAATATTTGGTAGAAGTCTGTTAGGTCCATTTGATATATGGCATTGTTTAATTCAGATGTCTCTCTGTTAATTCTTTGTCCTGTGATTCTTTCCCAAGGTTACTTGTGCAAGCAGAATGTCCTGCTTAAGTCAACTGTTTGTAGAGCTATATTATATTTTTTGGTAATGAATGTTGTTCCTCCAGCTCCCGACATAAATATATGTTCATGATTATAATATCTTCTTGGTCAATTGTTCCTCTGATCAGAATGAAGTGGCCCTCCTTATCTCTTCTGATTAGTTTGAGTTTAAAGTCTATTTTGTCAGATATTAGAATTGCAACGCCTGCCTTTTTCTTAGTACCATTTGCTTGGTTTATTTTTTTTCCATTCTTTCACCTTAAGATAGGACCTGTCCTTGAAAGTACGATGAGTTTCTTGCACACCACAAAAAGATGGGTTTTGTTTCTTCATCCACTCAACTAGTCTGTGTCTTTTGACTGAGGAGTTCAGTCCATTGATATTTAAAGTTATTAATGAAAGATGTGTATTGATTCTTGTCATTTTTATTTCTGTTCACATTCTTGGTGTAGCTGTACATTTTCATAGTTATACATTCATTAAGTTTCTTTCTATAACACCTTCAGTATACTCATTCCTTTCTTCAGCCCTTTGTATTGTTCCAAGACTTCTCTGAAGGGCTGGTTTTGTGGACATGAATTCTTTGAGCCTATTCATGTCATGGGAGATTTTTCTTTCCCTTTCAAGTATAATATACATTTTGGCTGGGTAAAGTAATCTGGATTGGCATCTGTGGTCATTTAGAACTGGGAATAATTTGGTCCAGGCTCTTCTCACTTTCATTGTTTCTACTGAAAAATCAGCTGTAATTCTGATGGGTTTTCCTTTATATGTGACTTGTTGTTTTTCTTTTGCAGTTTTCAGTATTCTCTCTTTGTTCTGTATGTTTAATATTTTTACTATGATGTGCTGTGGAGAGTTTCATTTTTGGTCCTGTCTATTTGGTGTTCTATGTGCTTCTTGTATTTGTATGGTCAGGTCTTTCTTTAATTTGGGGAAAATTTCTTCTACAATCCTGTTGAAGACCTGGTCCATACCATTATACTGAGATTCTTCTCCTTTCTGTATGCCTATGATTCATAAGTTTTGTCTTTTTATGGCGTCACACAATTCCTGCATATTCCATTCTTGTGTTTTCTTAAATTTTTTGTAATTTTTTCTTGAGTGGTCTAATTCGTCCACTTTATCTTCCCATCTTAATATTCCATTTTCCATTTCATTCATCCTATTGGTGAGGCTTTCTCCTGTCGTTTCTAATTGGCTTCCTGAGTGCTTCACTTCCTTCTTCATTTCAGCCTGAGAATTATTCAATATTTCTGACTCTTCTGGATTCATTCAGAACTTTATCCCTGTCTTCTTTCAGTTGATTTCTTTCTTTGTGTGTTCTTTAAATTCACTGAATTCCTTTATCATGTTTATAAGTGTTCTTTTGAGTTCTATGTCCTGTGTTTTCCCTGGGAGGGGGGGTTCTCATTGTACTCCTCTAGAGGAGTATTGGTACTTGGTGCGGATATATTATTTTGATTTTTCAAGTTATTATTTTTTTCTCTGTGACTTTAACATGTGGATTTTTTTTGTAGTTTCTGGTTCTTGCGTGAGACAGAATCCTTCCTTTATTGAGTTTAGGTCTTCTTTTTGTAAACTTTATGTGCCTTTATGGTTTACTTGGTGGGCATGAGAAGCTGGTTGGTCTAGGCTTCAGGTTCTCGCTTTGATTTTATATTGGAGGTATCAGATGGCTTTCATCTTGCTGCTCAAGAGTTCCCACAGAGGCCCAAGTCAGATGAGGATCAGATCCTCTCAGGCTTTCTCCTAAGGTCTGGATCCCTCCAGGACAGATGGTGGCCTCAGGAATTTGAGGGCTGGGCTAGCCTGGGAACAGGGCCCAGGAAACATGCTGGTCCCCAGGAATGCAAAGGGAGATGGGGATGAGAAGATGCCTGAGGGACTACAGGGAGGAATTGGGTTGCTCTGCATGCAAAGGATCAGTAAGCAGTGGGGATTCTGCCTAAGAGGTCAGTCCATGGGTCTAAGGTGCCATGACAAGAAATGGGCCAGTTCCCCTGCTAAGAGGAGAGACAGGGTGGGGTAGCTGGGAGGGTAAATGAGGCTGGGGGAGTCAAGGTGGAGTGGGTGCAGCAAAACTTACCCAGGAAACCTGCTGGCTCCAGGAAGCTGTGGGGCTGGGCCACCCAGAGATGCAAAGGGAGGTGGGGCCTAGAGAGAGGCATTAGGTAGGTCTGGATGCAAAGGATCAGGAAGCAGTGAGGAGTTTGGGCCAAGAGGTCAGTCTAGAGGTCTGAGGTGCCAAGACAGGAAATGTGCAAAGGGAGGTGGTGACTAGAAGGAGGAATTGGTTTGGTCTGGATGCAAAGGATCTGGAAACAGTAGGGCATTTGGGCGAAGACGTCAGTCCGAGGTCTTGGGTGCCAAGACAGGAAATGTTCCAGTCCCTCTGCTAGGAGGAGAGATGGGGTGGGGGAGCCGGGAAGGTGAATGAGGCTGAGGGAGTCAAGGCACAGTAGGCACAGCAGCCAAACTTACCCAGGCAAGCTGCTCACACCAGGAACTAAAGTTAACTCTTAACCTAACCCTAAACCTAAATATAACCCTAGCCCTAACACTAACCCCATCCCCTAACCTTAACCCTGTTTGTAATCCTTAAACCAACTCCTATATGTAGTCCCAACTCTATCTCTAACCCTAATCTTTACCCTAAACATAACCCTAATCCTAATGCTATCCCTAAACCTCATCCTAATCCTATCCCTAATCCTATTGCTAAACCTAAGCATAACCCTGAAACTAACCCTAAACCTAAGCCTAACCATATATGTAACCCTACCCTAACCCTACCCCTAAACCTAACCCTAATCCAAACCCTAAAAATATATCCTAGACCCATCCCTAACTGTAACCAACAACCCAACACTAAACCTAAACCTAATCCTAACCTGACACATAACACTAGCCCAAACCCCACCTGTGACACCAACCTGAAAACCCTAACCCTAGCCTTAACTCTAACCCTAAACCTAACCCTAACCCTTTATGTACCCTGACCCTAAATATAACCCCAGCCCTAAGCCTAACCTTAAACCTTAACCCTAAACCTAACCTGAAACCTAGGGCAAAACCTACATATACCCCTAGCCTGAAACTTCCACCTAAACCTAACCATAATCATGAAATTAAATAAATACCCTAAACACAGCTCTAACCATAAGCATAAACCTAACCTTAAATTTAAACCTAAACCAAACCCTTATCAGGAACCAGTATTAAAAACAGACCTAACCCTAACCCTAACCCTAATATTAACCTTTGACCAAAACTTAACTAGAATCATATCCCTATCCATAAACCTAACACTAACCCTACATCTGACCCCAACCATAATATGAGGCCTAAAATTGCCCCTAGACCAAACCCTAACCCTAAGCTTAATACTAACCATATATATGTATATCCTATACCCAAACTTAACCCTCACCAAACCCTTAACCCTAAATCTAATCCTAACCCTATGTGTACCCCTGGACCTAACTCTACCTCTAACTCTACTCAAACCCTAACCATAACCCTAGCACTAGCCTAAACCTAAACCTATCCATAGCCCTAACCCTAAACCTAATCCTAACCTACCACTAAGCTTAAAAATAACCATAACCCTAATCCTAACCCTAAACCTTGCCTTAACCCTAAGCCTAACCCTAAACCTAATAATAACCCTACACATAACCCTGGCCAGCCCTAAAAACACCCCAACCCTAATCTAATCCTACCTTGAGTATATACCCCAGAACCAACCCTAAACATAATCCTGACCCTGACCCTAGCCCTAAACCTAACCCTAACCTTAACCCTAACCCTGACCATAGCCCTAGCCCTAAAACTAATCATAATTCTAGCCCTAAACCTAACCCTAATCCTAACTCTTAGCCCAACCCAAAACATGCAATAATTCTAGCCCTATCCCTAACCCTAAACCTACACCTACCCTTCACCCTAAACATAACCAAGCCCAACAGTAACCCTAACCCTACCGCTAACCATAACCCTAAACCTAACCCTAACACTAACACTAATCATTACCCTAAACCTAACCCTAGACTTAAACCTAAACCTAGCTTTAACCCTAACACTAACCCTAATATTAAACTTTGATCTAACCCCAGCCCTAGCTGTAAACTTAACCTTGACCCTATCCCTAACCCTAAGCCTATCCATAGATCTAAACCTAACCCAAGCCTGAACCCTTAGCATAATCCTAACATTAAACACAATCTTTGCCAAAATATAACCTTGTCCCTAACCCTAACCCTCATTCTAACCCTAACCCTAAAGCTAAACCTAATTCTAAACATAACCCCTATCCTAACCCAAACCCTAACCTTAACCCTAACCCTAACCCTAATCATATTACTAACCCTGGTTTGAAACTAACCCTAGTTTCAACCCTAATATGAATCTTTGACCTAATCCTAACCCTAACACTAGCCCTAGAAATAAACCTAAATCTAACCCTAACCATAGTCCTTACACTAAACGTAATCCTAACCATAAACCAATCCCTATATGTTACCTTAAACCTACCCCTAGACTAATTCTAAGCCTAAACCTACCCCTGGACTTAAGCTTAAGACTAAACCTACACATAACCCTAGCCCAACACTAATACCCTAACCCAAAACCTAAGCCTTATTCTACATGTAACCCTAGCCCTAAACCTTTCCTTAAACAAAAGCCCAATAACAACCCTAAATATATACTCTATATCCAAACCTAACCAAAATATTAACCCTAAACTTAAGACTAACCCTATTCGTACCCTTGGACTTAACCCTACCTCTAACCCTAACCCAAACCCTAACCCTAACTCTAGTGCTACACCTAAACCTAAACTTATCCCTAGCCCTAACCCTAAACCTTATCCTAAGACTTAAACTTTCCACTAAGCTTAAACATAAACTTAGCTCTAACTCTAACCTTAACCCTAAACCTTGTCCTAAGCCTAAGCCTAACCCTACACATAACCCTAACCCTTAACCTACCCCCTAACCTTAACCCTAATATATACCCTAGACTCTACACTAAACATAACCCTAACCTTGACCCTAGCCCTAAACCTAATCCTAACCCTAACCCTAACCATAACCCTAGGCCCCAATGCAAACTGAACCCTAAACCTATCCCAAATCCTAACCCAAAACCTACACCTAAGCCTAACTCTACACATTACCCTACTTCTAACCCTAACCCTAACCGTAGACCCAATCCTAACCTAACCCTGATCCAAACCATAGCCCTAACCATAGGAATATGTGATAAAAAGTCGTTAATGTCTATTTCATTTCCATTGAACTCAATGCTGAGAAAGACATATACTGTTTAGAGCTACACATCGAGGTGATATGTCATCTTATTTAGGAATGCAATTGAACTACATTGCATTTCTTACAAGGTATAAGAAACAAGTGATATACACAGTCATTTTTTTCCATTTTATTTCCATTGAACACAAAACTGAGAAAGAAATATACTGTTTTCAGGTACACACTGAGGTAACTTGTCATCTTAAGAAGGCAATTGAATTACATTGCATAGCTTTTGTTCTTAGAAGGTAAACGGAATATGTGATACACACAGTTATTATTTCCATTTCGTTTCCATTAAACTCAATTCTGTGAAAGACATACACTGTTTAGAACAACACACTGAGGTGATATGTCATCTTCTTTAAGAACGCAGTTGAACTACATTGCATAGCTTTTGTTCTTAGACTTCCAAAGGAACATGTGATACACACAGTCATTGCTTCCATTTCATTTTGATGAAACTCAATGCTGATAATACAACATACTGTTTACAGTTAAATACTGAGGTGATATGCCATCTGCTTTAAGAAGGAAACTGAACTATATTGCATAGCTTTTGTTTTTACGAGGTAAAAGGAATGAGTGATATACACAATCATTATTTCCATTTCATTTCCATTGAACTCAATGCAGAGAAAGCAATATATTGTTTGCAGTTACACACTGAGGTGATGTGTCGTCTACTTTAAGAACGCAATTGACCTATATTGCATTGGTTTCATTCTGAGAAGGCAAAAAGCATATGTTACACACAGAGTAGGTACATTCATTTCCTACCACTTGATCTCAATGATGAGAATAAATCAGTATTCTGCTTGCAGTTACCACTGAGGTGATACATCATCATATTTAGGAATGCAATTTAAATACATGGTATAGCTTTCATTGTTACAAGATAAAAGGATTGAGTGATACACACAGTCGATATTTTCGTTTCATTACCATTGCACACAAAGCTAAGAAAGCAATGGACTGTTTGCAGTTACACACTGAGTTGATATGTCATCTTGTTAAGAACGCAATTAACCTACATTGGTTGTCTTTCGTTCTTTAAAGATAAAAGGGATGTGTGATACCCAGAGTCAGTACTTCCATTTCCTTTCATTTGAGCTCAATGCTGAGAAAGACATATATGGTTTAGAGCTACACACTGAGGTGATATATCATCTTCTGTAGGAACACAATTTGACAACATTCCATAGCTTTCATTCTTAGACTTTCAAAGGAACATTTGATACACACAGTCGTTGCTTCCATTTTGTTTCCATTTTACACAAGGCTTAGCTAAAAATATAGTGTTCTCTAGGGGTAAAACAACAGTTACAGTCTCATGTGTTCTTTCATCTTCCCTTAGGACCTTGATTGAACTACATGTCACTATTTTCCTTAGAGGTAAAGAGGGACATGCGATAATCACAAGCATTTCTTCCATTTCATTTCCACTGAAGTTAATGCTTAGCTAGGCAAATAGTGTTTACTAAGGGAATACAAAGGGTGACAAACTAAGATGATATATCTTCTGTGGTAAACTACATGACATAGCATGCTACTTTACATTTGAAAAAGAACATGTGATGCATAGCGTTATCCTACTTTTTATTCACAATTGTATTTAGTACTCAGAACTATATTGTTCATTAATGAAAAGCAACAGGTTACAAAAGTGATGTGTCATCTTCTCTAACAGCATCAGTGAACTAGTTGGCAGGAACGTGTGATTCACACATTCATTCATTCCATTTCATTGCCATTGAACTCAAGGGTTAGATACAAATGCAGTGTTTTCTAAGGGGAAAAAAATAAACCTAACCCTAACTCTTGCTTAACCCCAACTCTAATCCTAACACTAACCCTAGCCCTAGCCCTAAACTTAAACCGTTTTAACCCTAACCCTAACCATAAACTTAAAACTAAACCTAAAACAAATCCTAACCCTAAGCCTAATATTAATGTTTGACCTAACCCTAACACTAACCCTAGCCCTTGCCATAGAATTAATCCTAATCTTATTCCTAACCCTAACCCGAACACCAACCCTAACCATAAAAATAAACCTAAATGGATCCACAGCCTAACCAATACCCTAACCAATACTCTAAGCCTAAACATAACCCTAGACCTAACTCTAAACCTAAACCTAGCCCTAACTCTAACCCAAACAGTAACCCTAACCCAAACTCAACTCTAATGCTAACCATAACTGTAGCCCTAGCCTTAAAACTATCCCTAAACCTACCTCTAACCCTAAGACTAATCCTAACCCTAAACCTAACCCCAACCCTAACCCTAATGCTAACCCTAGCCCTAGCCCTCTCCATAAAGTTAATCCTAACCATAAACCTAACCCTATCCCTAAACATAATCATAGGCCTAATCCTAATACTAACCCTAACCCTAAATGTAGCTGAAACCTTAATGCTAACCCGAAATATATACCCTAGACCCAAACCTAATCCTAACCAAAACCTTAACCCTGAACATTACCCTAACATTTAACCTAACTGTAAAACTAAGCCTAGTCTAACCCAAACCCTAATCATAACCTAACCTTAAGCATAAACCTAACCCTAAACCTAATGGTAACCATGAACATAACCTTAGCCCTAATCTCAAACTTCACCCTAAACCTAAGCCTAACAATACATATAATATGTGCCCTAATCCTACCTCTAACCTGAATCCTAACTCTAACACTAGACCTAACCCTAAACCTAATCATAACCTTAGCCCTAACACTAACCCTAATCCTAACACTAAAAATAACCCTAACACTAAACATAACCATACCCCAACCATAATACTAATCCCAACCCTAACCCTAACATAACATAACGTAACCCTTACACTAAACATAACACTAGCCCTAACCATAAATCTAGGCTAACCCTAATGCTAATTATAAACCTAAACTTAACCCAAACCCAACCATAACTCTAGACTCAGGCCTAAATCTAAGCCTAACATGAGCCCTAACCCTAACCCTTTAACTACCCCTAGCCCTAAACAGAACCTTAACCTTAACCCTAACCCTAGCTCTAACCATAAAAACTCACCCTAATCATAAGCCTAAATATATAGCCTAGACCCAATATTAACCCTAACCCTACTTAACCCTAATCATAACCCAAAAACTAACCTGAGACCTAATCCTAACCCTAACCCTACCCATAATCCTAACACTTAACCTCACCCTAAACCAAAACAGAACCCTAGCCCTAACTTTAACCCTAACCTTAACCCTAAACCTAACCCTAACCCTAGCCCCAGTGTTAACTCTAATCCTAACCCTAGCCCTTATCCTAACACAAGCCCTAAATCAAACCCAAGCCAAATCCTAACATAACCCTAATCAGAACCTTAAACCTATCGCTAATATTAAACCTTTGATCAAACCCTTACCCTACTGAAGACCTAGCCATAAAACTAACTCTAAGCTGGGCACTAACCCTAACTCAAATCTAACCCTAAATCTACCCCTAGACACAATCGTAATTCTAAACTGATCCCTAAACATAATGCTAACCCTAAACAGCCCTAGACCCAAACTTGCTCCTATACCTAACACTAACACTAATATAACCTTTAACCTAACCCTAAGCCTGAGACTAGCCTAGCCATAAACCTAATCTTAACTTTAACCCTAGCCTTAACACAAAACCTATTCTTAATGCTAATCTTACCTCTATATGTAGCCATAACCTTAGTCCTAACTATAATCCTAATATTAAACCTAACCCTAGACTTAATTTTAACCCTAGCCAAACCCCATCCCTAATCCAAAACCTAAGCCTAACCTAACCCTAGTCTTAAGGCTAAGTCTAAACCTGTTCATAACCCTAGACCTCACCTTACCCCAAACTCTGATCCAAATTCTAACCCTTAATATAAACATAGACCCAACCCTAACCTGAGACCTACTCCAAAATCTTAACCCTAACACTAACCCTAAACTGAGTCCTTGCCTTAAACATTACGCTAACCATAGCCCTAAACTTAACCCTAATTGTAACCCTAAACCTAAACCTAAACCTAACCCTAACCCAAATATTAACCTTTGACTTAATATTAACTATAAACCTAGGATTAGCAATAAACCTAAACCTATTATGCCTAACCTTAAACCTAATCACAACCCTAAACCTCCCCAGAGATCCAATCCTAACCTTAGCAATAACTCTAACCCTACCACTAGCCCTAGGCCTAACCCTAACCCTAACCCTAACCCTAACCCTAACCCTAATCCTAATCCTAACCCTAACCCTATAACTAGCCCTAATTCTAACAATAAACTTAACCTTAGACCTAACCTAGACCTAATCCTAACCTCAGCCAAAGCCTAAACATAACCCTAACCCTTACCCTAACACTTACCTAACCTTTACCCTGATCCTAATCCTAAACCTTACCCTAAACCCTAGTCCTAAACAGAACCATAAAACTAAACTTAAGCCTAACCCTACACAAAACTGTAGAACCTACCACAAAACCAACCCCTAATCCTAAACCCAAACATAATAGACCCAATGCTAGAGCTAACCCTAACCCTAACTCTAACTCTAACCCAAACTCTAACTCTAATCCTAATCTTCCCCTAACCCTAACATTAACCTTTGACCTAAACCTAAACCTAAACCTAACCCTAATATTAACTTAAGCTAAGGTTAGCAATAAACCTAACCCTAAGTCTAACCCTAACTCTAACCATAATAACACTTTACCTCCCCTGATATCTAACCCTAACCCTAACCCTATCCCTAGCATTAACCCTAACCTTAACCCTAATCCTAAGCCTAAACTGAGCCCTAGACCTAAACATAACTTTAACCATAGACCTAAACCTATCAATAATCATAACTCTAAAACAAACCCTAGACCTAACCCCACCCTTAATATTAACCTTTGACTTAACACTAATTATAATGCTAGTGTTAACAACAAACCTAAATCTGATCATATCCCTAACCTTGACTCTAACTGTAATCCTTAAACCCTACCCAAAATCTAACCCTAACCATAGCCCTACCCCTAAACCTACCCCCCACACTGGCCCTTGCCCAAGCCTTAACCCTAACACTAACCCTAATGCTAAACCTAACCCTAACCCTGGCCTTAACCCTAATTCAAATTGTAACAATAAACTTAACCTCAGATCTAACCTTAGACATAATCCTTAGCCTAATCCTAGTCTTAAACCTAACCATCATCCAAACCTTAACGAAACCCTAGGCATAACCCTAACGCTTACCCTAACCCCATACCTAACCTTAACACTGATCCTACACCTAAACTTATCAATAAACCTAAACATAACCCTAACCCTAACCCTAAAACTAAACTTAAGCCTAACCCTACATGTAACTGTAGCCCTGAACATACCCCTAAACCAAACCCTTCTCCTAAACCCAAACATAACTTTAGACCCAACTCTAATGATAACCCTAACCCTAGCCCTCACAGTAACGCTAAGCCTACTCCTAACACTAACACTAACCCTAACCCTAATCCTAACCCTAGACCTAATCCTTCCACTAATCCTAATATTAACCTTTGACCTAAACCTAATCATAAACCTAGCCATAACTCTAACACTAACCCTAAACCTTCCCCTATATGTAACCCTAACTTTAACCTAAACCTAATCCTAACCTCAAACCTAACACTAGAACTGATCCTACCCATATCCCTAATATTATTTCTAACCACTAAACTAAACCTAACTCTGAACAATGATAGCACTAAACATAACCCTAGCCCTAACCATGACCCTAAACCAAACCACAACCCTAGCAATAACCCTAAATCTAACGCTAAAACTGAGCATACCCTACATGTAACCCTAGCCATAACCCTACCTCTAATCCTAACCCTATCCCTAAACCTAAACCTAGCTCTAACCCTAACCCTAACCCTAAACACAACCCTAGCAATATTTTTTAAAATTTTTTTATTTAATAATCAAATGATTATTAAATCATTTAATACATTTTATTACAGGGTTAACATATTCAGTAACACATTCCAGAGCAAGGATACATCTCTTTCAAAAGTGGCTGTAAATTTTTAGGTTCACAGTTCAGTTAATACAGTTATATAATATTGAGTACAGTATGAACCCTGTAAGACATAAAATTGAATGAGTTTTTGCCCTTTAAAGAAGATCCCCATTTCATTTTAAAATATGCTGTTTCCAATATTTTTAATATATATTTTTTGGTCTTTTCTGAGACAGGGTCTCCCTGTAGCCCCGGCTGTCCTGGAACTCGCTATGTAGACAAGGCTGGCCTTGAACTCACAGAGATCTGCCTGCCTCTGCCTCCCAAGTGCTGGGATTAAAGGCATGCACAACCATGCCCAGCTATTTTTCTTATTTTTTAGAAGCATTTCATTACAACTTTAACATATGCAATGAGTTTCCAGAGCAATAACACACTCCAGAGCAACAGTACATCTCTTTCAAAAGTGGGTGCAAGATTTCTAGGTTCACTGTTGAATAGATACAGTTATACAATATTGAACTCAGTATAAGCCCTGTAAGACATAAAATTGAATGACTTTTTAATCTTTAAAAAATATCTACATTTCATTTTAAAATATACTGTTTCTTACAGAAAGACTCATTTTTAGTCACAGTCGGTTACACTAGGATACTTAGTAGCTGAGTATAGATATAAAGTCATCAGGTAGATTTTACTGGTAATGTTTGTCACCTCGACTACTTAATATAAAGTAAATTTTTTTGGTCTTTTTGAGACAAGGTCTCCCTGTAGCCCCAGCTGTCCTGGAACTCACTATGTAGACCAGGTTGGCCTTGTACTCACAGAAATCTGCCTGCCTCTGCCTCCTGAGTGCTGGGATTAAAGGCATGCGCCACCACGCCCAGCTGAAGTAAATTTTCATGTTTCCTCCTCCAATATGTCTCTTTTTTTATTTATTGATTTTTTTGTGTGTATATAATACTGAACATGCCACACAATCATATTCATCTATATATCCACTTCCTAAATGGCACCCTCCCATAGCCTCCCCCCTCCCACACATTGGAGCCCATATACTCTGTCATCCCTGTTACTGTCCATTGTGTTGTTGGCACCCCCAGACATTCCCCAGTGCTTGTCCATCTGCTGAATCTAGTCAGCCTATCTAGAGATCCCTTTTGTAGGGAGATCAGCTGTTCCTCATCTAGCGGAAACTAGTTGTCAATATTCCTTTAGATCAGATTGGGGTCTGCTGTTCATTTTCCCAGTTCTATACTGGGTTGCTGTCTGGGAGTCTTTTGGACCACCTGGCCAATAACTCAAAAAAGTTATCTCCTGTCTGGCATTGTTTTTGTTACGTAGGTTTAGCTATACAGATGGACTCTTAAAATTTTTTTATTGACCCCCATTAATCTTTGGTTATACTTTCCTTTTGGGTGTTTAAGACCCTACAATTGGCCCAGGTAAACCAACTTATTTTATGCTCAAGGTCATTTGAGGATCTGTTCCTCAGGGGTCACATGGGCTTGGGAGGAACCCCTGGCTCCTTTCTTTTACCAGTTCCATCTATGTGAAGATAAGTCAAAGGTCCTGCTCAACCATGTCTGGCTTCACTTGGAAGCATGGAGGAAGTGATTCCTCTGTGTTGACCCTCCTCTTTGTAGTCTGTACACTGGTTTAGGTCTATCTGGTGGGGTCTCCATGGCCTCCTTGATCAAGAGGACAGATGACTCACCACAGTTACAGAGCATTTTGAGAGGGGCTCATAGTCCCCTGGAACTTAGTCGACCTAGGAGGGAAAGGAGAAAAACTGTCCTTTATGTCCCTCTGTCCAAATTAGTATAGGCCTCATAGTATGGCTGTTAAACATTCAAGAAGGTTAGTTCCACCAGTCTGGTACTTTTAATTATCATGTGCCAAAGTAGATAGTGCTTGGGCAAAGACGAAATGGTCTCAGATAAACCTGGCCTAGATATTTATTACATTATTTGATCTGGTTGTATGTATAATTTGTCAGTAGGTTGTTCGATTAATGTGGTTCCCTCTGGTTTTCTAAAACTAGGTAGGCATTATTTATCTCTCACATTGTCTAACCCTTCCACCATGGTTTCCCCATTTAAGGTGCCCCATTTTCTCATTTCTCCCTTAATAATACCCTTATCCTATGGTACCATCTCTATTGAGCTCCATCTTTTCCTTTATCACCTAGGTTCCTTGTATACCTTCCCTCCCCCCTCACCTTAAAATAACCCCATTTTTATCCATATCTCCCTTGTTAACACCTGTTTCCTACTGTTCTCTTTCAGATTCTTTATTTTCCTTTCCCTACCTGGTTCCTTTTCATTATCCTATTTCCTGTAGTTATATCTGGATACATACTCACTTACAAGGATTTGGTTCTAGGATCCACATAAGAGGGAGAACATACATCGTTGTTTTTGGTTTTGTTTTGTTTTCTGAATCTGTGTTACTTCGCTTAGTATAACAGTTTCTAGCTCCATCCGTTTACTGGCAAATTTCATGATTTCATCTTTCTTTACTGCTGAGTAAAACTCCATCATATAAATGAACCACATTTTCATTATCCACTCATCAATTGAGGGACACTTAGGTTGCTTCCATCTCTTAGCTATTGTGAAAAGAGCAACAAACATGTATGTACAAGCATCTCTGCAATAGGATGAGTTCTTTGGGTATATGCCAAGGAGTGGTATAACTGGGTCAAACGGTAGCTTCATTTATGGTTTTTTAAGAGTTCTCCACACTGCTCTCCATAGGCGTTGAACAAGTTTGCAATCCCACCAGCAGTGGATGAGCATTCCCCTTTCCCCACATTCCCTTCAAATTTGGCATCATTTGTTCTCTTGATCTTAGCCAGTCTGACTGAGGTAAGATGAAATCTTAAAGTGGTTTTAATTTATATTTCCGAATTATCAGTGATGCTGAACACCTTATAAGATGCTTCTTAGCCATCTTTACTTCTTCTTTTGAGAACTCTCTATTCAGTTCCTTCAGCCATCTTTTAATTGGGTTACTTCCTTTCTTGATTCTTTGTTTTTTGAATTCGTTCTATATTCTGGATGTTAAACCTCTATAAGATGTATTCCTGGTGAAGATTTTCTCCCATTCTGCAGGTTTTCTCTTCACTTTCTTGGTTGTTTCTTTTGATATACAGAAGCTTTTTATTTTAATGAGGTCCCATTTGGAGATTCTTGACCTTGTTTCCTGGGCAGTTGCTGTCTGGTTTAGAAAATCCTTTCCTACACCTATATCTTGTAGGTTATTGCCAATGTTTTCTTCTAACAGTTTCAGAGTTTCAGGCTTCACACTGAGGTCTTTGAACCATTTGGAGTTGACATTTGTGCAAGGTGAAAGATAGGAGTTGAGTTTCACTCTTCTACAGGTGCAGATCCAGTTTTTCCAGCACTGTTTGCTGAACATGCTGTCTTTCCTCCAGTGAATATTCGTGGTCCCTTTGTCAAATATCACGTGGCGAAATTGAATGTACTCATATTTGGGTCTTAAATTTTGTTCCATTGATCTATGGGTCCATTTTGTGCCAGTGCCATGTTGTTTTTATAACTATAGCTCTATGTTAGAGTTTAATATCTTGTATAGTAACCCCTGCAGCATTGCCCTTAGTGCTCATGGTTGCTTTGGCTATCCGAGGTCTTTTGTGCTTCCATATGAATCTTAGGATGGTTTTTTCCACTTCTGTGAAAAATGTCACGGGGATTTTGATTGGCATTGCATTGAAACTATATGCAGCTTTTGGTAGGATGATAATTTTAACAATATTAGTTCTTCTAATCCATGAGCATGGGAGGTCCTTCCATCTTCTGATGTCTTCCTCAATCTCTTTCTTGAAGAATGTAAAATTTTCATTGTAGAGGCTTTTAATGTCTTTGGTCCGGTTTATTCCAAAATATTTTATGTTTTTTGCAGCTATTATGAAGGGGAGTGTTTCCATGTACTCTTTCTCTGATTACTTGTTATTGGTATACAGAAAGGCTACAGACTTTTGTCAATTAATTTTGTACCCTGCCACTTTACTGAACGTGTTAATAATTTCTAGGAGTTTGCGTGTGGAATTTTTGGCGTCCCTTAGATATATTATCATATCATCTGCAAAAAGGGATAATTTGATCTCTTCTTTTCCAATTATTATTCCTTTAATTTCCTTCTCTTGTCTTATTGCTCTTGCAAGAGTTTCAAGCACTATGTTAAAGAGGAGTGGAGATGGTGGACAGCCTTGTCTGTTTCCTTATTTCAATGGGAATGCTTCCAGTTTTTCCCCATTTAGGATGTTGGCTGTGCGTTTGTTATATATGGCTTTCACTGTGTTGAGGTATGCTCCCTCCAGTCCAATTCCCTCTAGGACTTTGAACATAAATGCATGTTGAATTTTGTCAAAGGCCTCCTCTGCATCTATCGAGATGTCCATGTGGTTCTTGTCTTTGAGTCCATTTATATGATTTTAACGTTTATTGACTTATGTATATTGAACCATCCCTGAATCTCTGGAATAAAGCCAACTTGATCATGGTGGATGATCTTTTTGATGTGTGTCTGTAGGAGGTTTGCAAGTATTTTGTTGACAATTTTTTCATCTATGTTCATTAAGGATATGGGTCTATAGTTTTCTGTTTTGGTTGTATCTTTACCTGGCTTTGGTATTAGAGTGATGCTGGCTTCATAGAATGAATTTGGAAGTTCTCCCTCCATTTCTATATTTTTGAATAAATTAAGTAGTATTGGATGTAGATCATTTTTAAATGTCTGGTGGAATTCTGCTGTAAACCTGTCTGGTCCTGGGCTATTTTAGTCGGGAGGTTTTGTATTACTGTTTCAATTTCCTTATGTGTTATGGGTCTGTTTAAGCTGTTAATCTCTTCTTGGTTTAGTTTGGGGGTTCCCGTGCTTTTACCCATCCATTTCTTCTAGGTTTTCAAATTTAGTAGCATATAGGTTTTTTAAATATTCCCTTATAATGTTCTAGATCTCTTTGGTGTCTATTGTGATGTTTCCCCTTTCATCTCTGATTTTGTTGATTTGGAGGTGCTCTTTCTTTCTTTTGGTTAACTAGACTAGTGGTTTATCAATCTTGTTTATCTTCTCAAAGTACCAGCTCTTAGATTCATTGATTCTTTGCATTGTTTTCTTTGTTTCTATTTCATTAATTTCTGTCCTGATTTTTATTTCTTCTTGTCTGCTGGGTTTGTGTTTCATTTGCTGTTGCTTTTCGAGTGTCTTGAATTGCAACGTTAAGTCATTTATTTGTGTTCTTTCCAATTTTTTAATGTAGGCACTTAGAGCTATAAACCTCCCTCTAAGTACTGCTTTCAATGTGTCCCAGAGGTTTTCTTGTGTTGTATTGCCTTTTTGTTTAGTCCCAGGAATACTTTTATTTCTTTCCGAATTTCTCCTTTGACCCATTCATCATTCAGGAGTGTGTTATTTAATCTCCACGTGTTCATGTGGTTACTGGGGTTTCTTCTAGTGTTGATTTTAAGACTTAATGCATTGTGGTCTGATAGAATGCATGACTTATTTCAATCTTTTTGTATTTGTTGAGGTTTTTTTTGTGCCCCAATATGTGGTTGGTTTTGGAGAGGTTCCATGGCGTGCTGAATAGAAAGTATGTTCTTTGGTGCTTGGGTGGAATATTCAGTAGATGTCTGTTAGGTCCATTTGATATATGGTATTGTTTAATTCAGATGTCTCTCTGTTAATTCTCTGTCCTGTTGACCTACTTAATGGCAACAATGGGGTATTGAATTCCCCTACTATTAATTAGTTGTAATTAATCTGGGTGTTAAAGACTTGTAGTACTGTTTGTATAAAGTTGGGTGCACCAGAGTTAGGTGATATATATTCACGACTGTAATATATTCTTGATTTATTGTTCCTTTGATGAGAATGAAGTGGCCCTCTTTATCTCTTCTGATTAATTTTAGTTTAAAGTCCATTTTGTCAAATATTAGAATTGCAATGCCTGCTTTTTTCTTAGTACCATTCACTTCATATATTTTTCCAATCCTTTCACCTTAAGATAGTGCCTGTCCTTGAAAGTGAGATGAGTTTCTTGAAGACAACAAAAAAAAATGGTTTTGTTTCTTAATCCAGTCAACTTGTCTGTGTCTTTTGACTGGGGAGTCCAGTCCATTGATATTTAAAGTTATTAATGAAAGATGTGTATTGAATCCTGTCATTTTTATTTCTGTTCACATTTTTTATATAGTTGTGCTTTTCCACAGTTATACCTTCATTGAATTTCTTTTCATCACCCCTTGTGTATAGTCGTTCCTTTCTTCAGCTCTTTGTATTGCTTCAAGAACTCTCTGAAGGGCTGGCTTTGCAGACATGAATTCTTTCAGCCTTTTTATGTCATGGAAGGCTTTTCTTTCCCCTTCAACTATGATAGACATTTTGGATGAATAAAGTAATCTGGGTCGGCATCTGTGGTCATTTAGAGCTGGGAATACTTTGGTCCAGTCTCTTCTGGCTTTCATAGTTTGCACTGAAAATCAGCTGTAATCCTAATGGGTTTTCCTTTATGCATGAGTTTTTCTTTTGACGTGTTCAGTATTCTGTTCTATATACTTCTTGTATTTGTATGGGCATGTCTTTCTTTAATTTGGGGAAATTTTCTTCTACAATCCTGTTGAAGATCTGTTCCATACTGTTATCTTGAGATTCTTCTCCTTCCTATATGCCTATGATTCATAAGTTTGTTTTTTTTATGGTGTCACGCAATTTTTGCATTCTTCTGTTTTCTTAAATTTTTCATAATCTTTGCTTGAGTGGTCTAATTCACCCATGTTATCTTCCAGTCTTGATATTCTGTTTTCCATTCATTCATCCTATTGGTGAGGCTTTGTCCTGTTGTTTCTAATTGGCTTATTGAGTGCTTCACTTCCTTCTTCATTTCAGCCTGAGTATTCTTCAACATTTCTAACTCTTTTCTGAATTCATTCAGACGTTTGTCCCTATCTTCTTTCAGTTCTTTGGTTTCTTTCTTTGTGTATTCTTTAAATTCACTGAAATCTTTTATCATGTTTATAATTGTTCTTTTGAGTTCTATGTCCTGTGTTATCTCTAGGGAGTTCTCATTGTACTCCTCTAGAGGACTCTTGGTACTTGGTGGGGATCTATTATTTTGGTTTTTCATGTTATTATTTTTTCACTATGACTTTGACATGTGAATTTCTTTCATAGTTTCTGATTCTTGTGTGAGACTCAAGCCTTCCTTTTTTGAGTTTAGATCTGCTTCTTTTTGTAAACTTTATGTGCCTTTGTGGTTTACTTGTTGGGCATGAAAATCTGGTTGGTCTAGCCTTCAGGTTCTCACTTTTGATTTTGTATTGGAATGGCCTAATTGCTTTTGTCTTCGGGAGTTCCCATAGAGGCCCAAGTGAGATGAGGCTCAGATTCTCTCAGGCTTTCTCCTTAGGTCTGGGTCCCTCCAGGACAAAAATGCTGCCTTCAGGAATTTGGGGGCTGGGCTGGGCTGGCCTGGGAGTAGGGCCCAGGAAAGATGCAGGTCTCAGGACACCCAGTGGCTATGCCACCCAGGGAAATAAAGGGAGGTGAGAGCAGAACAAGGCCCAGGGGTTTCCTGGGGGCTGCAAGGAGGAACTGGATTGGTCCAGATGCAAAGGATCAGAAAGCAGTGGTATCTCTGGGCTGAAAGGATAGCCCCGGTGCCTGAAGTGCCAAGACAAGAAATGGGCCTGTACCCAGGCTAAGTGGAGAGACATGGTGGGGGAGCTGGGAGGGTGAAAGAGGCTTGGGGAGTCAAGGCACAGTGGGCTCACTGGACTTACCCAGGGAAGGTTCTGGCACCAGAACACTGGAGTCTCCCCTAGCAATATCCTTAAACCTAACCCTAAACCTAGGCCTTACCCTACACATAAACCCTTCCCTAACACTACATCTAAGCTTAACCCTAACCCTATCTCTAACTATAGACATAGCATTAAAACTAACCCTATTCATAGTCCTAAAACTAACTCTAATCCTAACACTTAACCTAACCCTAACACTAAACATAACCATAGCCCTAACCCAAAATCTAGGCCTAACCTTGACTTTAACCCTATCCCTAAACCAAACCATAACCCTAGCCCTATCCCAACACCTAACCATAATGCTAACCCTGACACTTACCCTGATCCTGAGACTTAACCTAATCCTAACACGAAACATAACCTTAGCCATAACTCTAAACCTAGCCCTTACCCTAATACTAAACCTGAACCTAACCCTAACCCTGACACGAGCCCTAACCCTAACCTAACCCTAACCCTAAATATAACCCAAGCCCTAACACTAACCCTAGTCCTAACCCTAACTCTAACAGTAACCCTAAATCTAATGCCATCCCTAAAACCTAAGCTTAACCCTATACATAACCCCCTACCCTAAACCTACCTCTAACCTGAAACCTAACTTTAACACTAGCCCTAGCCCTAAATCTAACCCTAGCCCTAACCCAAAATCTAGACCTAACCTTGACCTTACCCTAGAACTAATCCTAACTATAACCCTAATAACAATCCTAACCATTAACCTAAACCTAACCCTAAACATAACAATATCCCTAAACATAACTCTAGCCCTAAACATAACCCTAATCCAAACCCTAGCACTAACCCTAATTCTCACACTTAACCTAACCCTAACACTAAATACAATGCTAGCCCTGACCCTAATCTAGACCTAACTGCAATACAAATCCTAACCAGAAGCCTAACTCTAATCTTAACCCTAACCTAACACTAACCCTATATATAACCCTAGCCATAACCATAAACCTAGGCTAACCTTAATGCTAATTATAACCCTAAACTTAACCTGATCCCTAACTCTAATACTAGCCCTAAACCTAAACATAACCCTAACCATAACCCTAACCCTAAACCTAGCACTAACCAAAAACTAACCCTAATCCTAAGACTAAATTTACACCATAGATCCAATATTAACGCTAACGCTACCTAAACCTAATTATTACCCTAAAACTAATCCTAGACCTAATTCTAGCCATAACCCTAACAATAATCCTAACACTTTACCTCAACCTAAGCCTAACCAGAATTCTAGCCATAACCCTAACCCTGACCCTAACCCTAACCCTAACCTTAAATCTATCCACAGCCCTAATGCTAACCCTAGTCCTAATCCCAACACTTACCCTAACACTAGCTCTACCAAAACCAAACTTAGCCCTAACCCAACCCTAATCATAACTTTAACCCAAACCCTAAATTAAACTTTGACCTAACCTTTACCCTATCATGAGCCCTCACCATAAATCTAAGCCTGGCACTAACCCTAACTCTAAGGCCAAACCTAAATCTACCCGTGGACCTAACCCTAATTCAAATCCTATCCCTAAAGATAACATTAAACCTAAAATTAACTATTGATCCAAATCTACTCCTACACCTAACCCTAACCCTAGCCCTAGCCCTAGCCCTAACCTAAACATAAACCTAGCCCTAATCATAACTCTAAAATTAACCCTAACCCTAGCCTTAACTGTAACCCTAGCCCTAATTCTAATCCTAAACTTAACCCTAGATCTAACTTTGACCTAATGACCTAATCCTAAACTAAACCTAACCATCATCCAAACCTTAACCAACTGTAACCCTAATCATAACCCAAAAACTAATCCTACACCTAATCCAAACCTTAATATTAACCTTTGTCCCAACACTAACATAAACCAATGGCTAGCCATAAACCTAACCCTAAGCCATTTCCTAATCCTAACCCTTGTATTAACCCTATACCTCCCCTGAGATCTAAACCTAAACCTAACCCTAACCCTACCCCTAATTCTAACCCTAAACCAAACCCTAACCCTAAACATAACCCTAATCGTAGCTCTAAAAATAACCCTAATCATAATCCTAAAACTAACCCTAGTGCTAACTGTAACCCTAATATTAACCTTTGACTTAACACTAATTATAATGCTAGGGTTAACAATAAACCTAAATGTGACCATATCCCTAATGCTAACCCTAATCTTATTCATAAAGCTCGCCTGAGATCTAACCCTATGCCTAATATTAACCACTGACTGAACACTAACTATAACCCTAGGGTTAGAAATAAACCTAAACCTGACATATTCCTAACCCTAATTGTAACTGTAAACCTCACATGAAATCTAACCCTAGCCCTAGCCTTAACTCTAACACTCACCATAACCCTGACCTAGCCCTAGTCCCAACCCTAGCCCTAAGCCTAAGCATAAAACAAGCCATACCACTAAACATAACCCTAACCTAACCTAACCTAACCCTCATCATAACCCTAAATCTAAACCTAGACCTAACCCTCACCCTAGACCTGACCCTAACCCTAATATTAACCTTTGACTCAACACTAATTATAATGCCAGGGCTAGCAATAAACCTAAACCTGTCCATATGTCTAATACTAACATTAATCTTAACCCTAAACCTCCCCTGAGATCTAACCCTAACTCTAGCCCTAGCCCTAACCCTAGCTTTAACTCTAACACTAATTCTAGCAATAAAGTTAACCTTAGCTCTAACTTTAGACCTAATGCTAACCTTAAACCTAACCATCATCCAAATGATAACCAAACCCTAAACATAACCCTAACCCTTACCCTAACCTTATACCTAACCTTAACCCTGATCCTAAACCTAAACCTAACCATAAACCTAAACCTAAACATAACCCTAGTCCTAACCCTAACCCTAAAACTAAACTAAAGCCAAACCCTACACTTAACTGTAGCTCTAAATCTACCCCTAAACCAAACCCTAATCCTAAACCCAAATATAACCTTAGACCCAACACTAGTGCTAAAGCTAAACCTAAGCTTAAACATGACCCTAGCCCTAACCCTAATCTTAACTTGAAAATTAAAACTAACCTAATCCTTATGAAGCCCTAATATTAAAATTTGACCTAAACCTAATCCCAAACCTGGCACTAACCATAACCCTAACCCTAAACTGTGCCCTAGCCCTAAACATAACCCAAACTCTAGCCTGAAACCTAAACTTAATCATTACCCTAAAACTAATCCTAGACCTTACCATAACCCTAATATTAACTTTTGACTTAACACTAAATATTACACTAGGGTTAGCAATAAACCTAACCCTAAGCCTATCCCTAACCCTAACCCTAACCCTATCTCCAAGATCTAACCCTAACCCTAATCCTAGGGCTAGCAATAACACTAACCCTAACTGTAGCCCTAAACAGAGCCCTAGCCCTAAATATAACCCTAAGCATAGCCCTAAACATAACCCTAATCATAACTCTAAAACTAACCCTAGACCTAAGCCTCACCCTAGACCTATCCTTAACCCTAATATTAACCTTTGACTCAACACTCATTATAACACTGGGGTTAGCAATAAACCTAAACCTGACCATACCCTTAACTCTAACCCTAATTGTAACCCTAAACTTCCCCAAGATCTAACCCTAACCCTAATCCTACCCTTAGCCCTAAACCTAAACCTAACTCTACAACTAACCCTAAACCTAAACCAAGTCCTAGCCCTAAACATAGCCATAACCATAGTCCTAGACCTAACCTTAATTTTAACCCTCAAACTAACTGTAGACCTGACCCTAACCCTAATATTAACCTTTGACTTAACACTAACTATAAAACTAGGGTTAGTAATAATCCTAAATCTGACCACATCCTTAACCCTAACACTAACTTTAATGTTAAACCTCTCCTGATATCTAACCCTCACCATAGCCCTAACCTTAACACTCACCCTAAACCTAACCCTAACCCTAACCCTACCCTAACCTGAGCCTTAGCCCTTAATGTAACCCTAAATATAGCCCTAGACCTAACCCTAATCATAATTCTAAAACAAACCCTAGACCTAACCCTCACCCTAGACCTAACCCTAACCCTAATATTAACCTTTTACTTAACACTCATTATAACACTAGGGTTAGCAATAAACCTAAATTTGACCATATCCCTAACCCTAACATTAGCTCTACCCCTAAGCCTAACCCTAACTCAAACCTGACGCTAGCCTTAGCCTTAAACCTAACCATAACTCTAATTCAAAACCTAAATCTAACCTTGATCTAATGCTAACCTTAAACCTAACCATCATCCAAATCTTAAATTAACTGTAATCCTAATCATAAACCTAAAACTAACCCTAGACCTAATCCAAACCCTAATATTAACCTTTGACCTACCACTAATATAACCCAATTGGTAGCCAAAACTTAATCCTAAGCCTATTCCTAACCTTAACCCTAATAGCAACCCTATACCTCACCAAAAACCAACCCTAAATCTAACCATGAAACTACCCCTACACCTAACACTAAACCTGAACTGATTCCTACCCCTAAACAGACTCCAACCCCTAAACATATCCATAACCATAGCCCTAAAACTAACCCTCATCATAAAACTGAAACCAACACTACAACCAACCCTAACCCTAATATTAATCATTGATTTAACACTAACTGTAACACTAGGATTAGCAATAACCATAAACCTGACCATATCCCTAACCCTAACCCTAGCCTTAATCCTAACCCTAATCCTGATCCTTATATTAGCCTTTGACCTAACCCTAATCCTAACACTAGACTTAACCAAAACACTAACCATAACTCTAATCCAAAACCTAACCCTAACCCTAATCCTAACCATAACCCTATCCCTAACAGTTCCCTAACACTAAACCTAACCTAGACCTAACACTGTATCTAGCCAGAACCCTATTGCTCGCGTTCCCTCTGGGTCTCTTGCGCTATCAAGCAAACCATATAACATATCTTTATGTGGCATTTATTAACTTACAAAGGAATGAGAGCCCAGTGCCTAGCCCCATCATATCAGATCACACTATGCCCAGAGTCACCACTAGCATTCACTCACACCTCAGGGGCCAGCAATCTTGCCTCAGGTCCATAAGTGTCAGGCCATTCTGTCCTTGAGTTGCTGTGAGCGGCTGCACCATGCCTTTCCCCAGGGCTCATGGCTTCTGTTTCCAGATGGCTCCCAGCAGCCCCTCAGTAGTCCACACTCCATGGCAGACCCCGCCCCTTGGAGGAACTAGCCAACTGGGAGACACTCCACCCCTTTCCTCCGCTCTTACAAACCTCCCGTCCATCTTCTGCTAAGGTCCCTGAGCCTTGGAGGGGGTGACAGATGTAGGGAAATCTCTCATATCATGGAGAAATAGTGGCTTCTTGAGCCTCCCCATTAGTCATCTTTAGGCTGTGGCCACTGATCTATCTCAGTGGTGTTTCTTATACAATAAAGATAAATGGAAGGAAGTAGGCACATTTAAACAAACATGAATGTAAATACAAATGCCTAGAAGATATCCCAGTAGGTGTACTATATCTATTAAGCAGTATACTTGTGATGACTTCTCCACTAGGGCCTGTAGCCTTTCTCTACACAAGGTGTTGGCCTAGTCTACAGTACCAGATGTGTGTTCCGCCCCTAGGAGCGGGCCTTTTCCAATTAGAAATTTGTCAGTTGTACGTAAGTTGGTCGAGCCATTATTGCACTTTCAGGTATTGCTTGGCATGTCCATAGTGTGCAGCATGTGGGGTCCATCATTGAGTAGAATTATAGGGGATCCTTTCTTCCCCAATCATATGCATAGCACCTTCTGGTAATATGAACATCATCCATCCAGTGGCATGGAGTTTTTCGGCTTAGTCTCAGTTCCATCTCTTCTTTTTCTCCAGTGCTCACAACATGCATTGTCTTCAGCAACATGGCCTTACCAACCTTTTAGTGTACAACCGACATTAATGGCAATAGCCTTGGTGAATTTGAGGACCTCTAGGATCTCTCTCTGACCAACAGCTCATAGAAGTACCCCTGGTACCTCTGGTACTGTACCCTTGATACTGTAGATTTTCTTAACAGTTGCATAGTTTGAGAGTCTCTGTCTTTATCCTACCCAACCATAAAACTCCCAAGAATCTTACAGCTATAGCAGGCCTTTACTTCTACAGGTATCTTTCAAATGGGTTTCACATCTGTAAAACACCTGAAGGAAGGTTAACATATATTAAATCACTCATAGACAAGGTTTCACAAAGCATGGAAATGTTTTGTCCATTTGTATTAACTGTTTTCTCCACAGATCCTTGTTAGGTACCATAGCATGGGTATGAGGCATTAATTTGGTTAGCTCTTTACCAGTTTTTGTTATCCCTTTGGAGTCTTTTATTCTTGATACACGTGCAGGCATTGGCTCCAGTTGTCTGACCCTGCACTGGGCTAAGGA
Organism: Nannospalax galili; assembly: GCF_000622305.1. Classification (NCBI taxonomy): domain Eukaryota; kingdom Metazoa; phylum Chordata; class Mammalia; order Rodentia; family Spalacidae; genus Nannospalax; species Nannospalax galili. The sequence goes on along the minus strand of NW_008329323.1, from coordinate 661,919 downwards.
GGCAGGGGGCTTCTCCTGGCCCCACTGCACTTATTGTTTCCCTGAGTCAGACAGGCTCTGGGTCAGCCTCCTGAGTGTAGCCATATCTGTCATCTTCCCATTGATCTTACCAGGTTGCTGAGGGAGAACTTTGTGGGAAAACCTGCTTCTACCCCTACTATAGCCTTTTTCAGAAGAGAAATGCATCTTATTTAATCCTTGGGGATTCTTAACCATCCCTGTACAGTTGTTATCCTTCGAATGTCCTTTGTAAACTGTTCTGGTTTGAAAGTTTTCCAGAAATTTCTTAGTAATAAATTTGGTTTTCTATCAATTTTTTTCCCTGGGGATTTGAGCTTTACATAAGTCTTGCCACATTTGTCTTTGAGTAACCCAAGTGGACCATTTCTTCTGTCTTGTCTTTTTTATATCTCTTATAGGATATTCTGTTATTTTACAGACACATTCTATATGCTGGTCAGAATCATTTAGATTTGCCAAAGCCTCTCTCACTTTACACAGATTCTATCCCATCAAAGGGCTTAGTAAAACCATTAAAGCCCCATACTATTCTCGAGGTCCCAGTTGAATTAAGCTTTCTTTCATAACTCTGGTGAACATAGTCTTATCTGGCCCAGTGAACTGGACATCATATATTGCTTTTCTCATACCTAGTTCTCTCAGTAATGCCTGCCCCTCCTTTATAGTCCTCCAGCCCCTGTTAATCATTTTAGTCTCCCTTGGTGACAACCATGTATCTTTAATGCCTTTGACCATCCATCCCATTAAGGACTGCTTCCCCCTGCATTGGCCTAGGTTGAATAGCCTATATCACAAGGACAGATGGGTGGTTATATAACTCAGCTGTGAAGCTTCTGAAAGACATAGACTGATGTCATTTGCTCCCATGTCCCATACTCTCATAAGCCACGTGGCCAGGGCCTCTCTGCTTGCTTGCTTGTAAGTTTTTCCTAGCTTTAACAGTTCTAGCATGGAATATTTCCTAACTACAGCACAGTTAGCTTTTTTCCCTTTTTACTATTATCTGTCTTTTCCTCTGAGTCCTTGGACTTTACAAAAATCAAAGTGTCCTGGCTTTTTTCTCTCTCCAGCTCTGCAACTGGGTCTATCAGTTCAGCCTTTTCAGCTTTCCCTGCTTGGGCACATCTTT